>NW_028132798.1:0-119533 GCF_964374135.1 Grampus griseus | reverse complement strand
CGATATTGAACTTGTACCGTAAACGAGGCTCTTGTAAAGAGAGCCATCCCAAATTTTGGGGTGGCTGTGTCTTTTTGATTTTAATTTCCCTAATCTATAGGACCATAAGTGGAAGTGCCCTAGGCTCTGTTGCTTTGTTTTTTAGATGTTTCAGGAAACACCATACACTTCTCCAGAGTGGCTGTTTGCAATTGACATCCCGCCCATCTGCATAACAAGGCTCTCAGTTCTCCATGGCCTGTCCTGCCTTTCTGGATTATACACTTTTTTCAGATGGCCCTTTTGACCTGGGGGCAGTGAGACTTCATTGTAGTGCAGATTTCCTTTGCAAGCTTGCTTGGTTGGCCAAAAAGGGCGTATGCGTTTTTTTCTGAATATATTCAGTAAACACGCATACGCCCTTTTTGGCCAAGTGCATCATTGTGGACGTTCTGCCTCTTTTCCTATGCTTTACATGCAATTCCAGTCTACCTCCTGAAATCGGTTTCCTGCAATTCTGCCCCGCTTTCAAGTCCTCTTGGCAGCCTTACTTCAATATATTTTTGGACGATAGCTGTCATTTATAGCTCTGCAGGTTTGTGAATTATAGTGCCCCTGAGCTCCTTTCTTCAACTCGCTTTCTTGTGAGCTGGCAGCAACACCGCAGGATTTCTTCAGGCCCTAGTGTCGTTTCGGCATGGCTCGCTGAGCCTTTGGTTAATTCCTCTTCCTGGTGAGAAATGAGAGTTAAATTTGCCCGTCCAGACACCTCCAGCTAGTCTCTCATTGGTTCTCCCTATTCCTGTTCATTTTCCGCAGAAATTGCAAACTGGGCCAAGCAGGAGGTCAAAGGCACTGACTCTCCAAGTGGGGAGAGTGTTAGTAAAGCTTCTGGAATGTGGCACCCGAGTACCAGGGGACGAAAACTGAGACACATTTGAACACGTTTCCCGATCACATGGTGGATCATACTCTGTTTTCCACATGCATGTTTTAGCTGAAGGAAGAATCCCTTAAACCTGGAGAGTTGAGACCCATGTAATGGGTACCATGCAATATGACATCAAAGGGTTTGCATTTGTTCAGCGAACCTCACCAATCCTATCACTGCTGCATTTATGCCGCTGTACACATGCTTTATTCTCTTTTGGAGACATATAAATCCATAGGTTTTAAGATTCTTACTAGTCAGGTGTATTCTTAGGCGTTTAAGATGGGGTGTTGAGTTCACTTCGTTGAGCAAGCAGTAGCTCTTGTCTATTACATATTTGGCTTATGGAAAGGTATCTGTGCTAATTTAAATCTCTGGTTTCATGCAGCACCCCATCTCACCTTTCCCCTTAAGGAAGCGTAAGTTGGTTTTCTACATTTGAGTCCCTGTTCTGTTTTGTAATTCAGTTCCTGTGTAGCCAAGTTTACATTCCGTGTATTAGTGATAACTTATGATGTTTAATTTTCTGTGTGACTTATTTCACTTAGAATCATCGTACCTGAATCCACTCATTATGCTGCTACTGGCCTGATGACATAGATTTCATTCCTGAGTGATATTGCATTGTACGTAAGTACCACAACTTCTTTATCCATTTTTCGCTTTCTGCGATATTGAACTTGTACCGTAAACGAGGCTCTTGTAAAGAGAGCCATCCCAAATTTTGGGGTGGCTGTGTCTTTTTGATTTTAATTTCCCTAAGCTATAGGACCATAAGTGGAAGTGCCCTAGGCTCTGTTGCTTTGTTTTTTAGATGTTTCAGGAAACACCATACACTTCTCCAGAGTGGCTGTTTGCAATTTACATCCCGCCCATCAGCATAACAAGGCTCCCAGTTCTCCATGGCCTGTCCTGCCTTTCTGGATTATACACTTTTTTCAGATGGCCCTTTTGACCAGGGGGCAGTGAGACTTCATTGTAGTGCAGATTTCCTTTGCAAGCTTGCTTGGTTGGCCAAAAAGGGCGTATGCGTTTTTTTCTGAATATATTCAGTAAAAAAACGCATACGCCCTTTTTGGCCAAGTGCATCATTGTGGACGTTCTGCCTCTTTTCCTATGCTTTACATGCAATTCCAGTCTACCTCCTGAAATCGGTTTCCTGCAATTCTGCCCCGATTTCAAGTCCTCTTGGCAGCCTTACTTCAATATATTTTTGGACGATAGCTGTCATTTATAACTCTGCAGGTTTGTAAATTATAGTGCCCCTGAGCTCCTTTCTTCAACTCGCTTTCTTGTGAGCTGGCCGCAACACCGCAGGATTGCTTCAGGCCCTAGTGTGGTTCCGGCATGGCTCGCTGAGCCTTTGGTTAATTCCTCTTCTTGGTGGGAAATGAGAGTTAAATTCGCCCATCCAGACACCTCCAGCTAGTCTCTCATTGGTTCTCCCTATTCCTGTTCATTTTCCGCAGAAATTGCAAACTGGGCCAAACAGGAGGTTAAAGGCACTGACTCTCCAAGTGGGGAGAGTGTTAGTAAAGCGTCTGGAATGTGGCACCCGAGTACCAGGGGACGAAAACTGAGACACATTTGAACACGTTTCCCGATCACACGGTGGATCATACTCTGTTTTCCACATGCATGTTTTAGCTGAAGGAAGAATCCCTTAAACCTGGAGAGTTGAGACCCATGTAATGGGTACCATGCAATATGACTTCAACGGGTCTGCATTTGCTCACCGAACCTCACCAATCCTATCACTGCTGCATTTATGCCGCTGTACACACGCTTGATTCTCTTTTGGAGACATATAAATCCATAGGTTTTAAGATTCTTACTAGTCAGGTGTATTCTTAGGCGTTTAAGATGGGGTGTTGAGTTCACTTCGTTGAGCAAGGAGTAGCTCTTGTCTATTATATATTTGGCTTATGGAAAGGTATCTGTGCTAATTTCAATCTCTGGTTTTATGCAGCACCCCAACTCACCTTTCCCCTTAAGCAAGCATAAGTTGGTTTTCTACATTTGAGACCATATTCTGTTTTGTAATTCAGTTCCTGTGTAGCCAAGTTTACATTCCGGGTATTAGTGATACCTTATGATGTTTCTTTTTCCGTGTGACTTATTTCACTTAGAATCATCGTACCTGTATCCACTCATTATGCTGCTACTGGCCTGATGACATAGATTTCATTGCTGAGTGATGTTGCATTCTACATAAGTACCACAAATTCTTTATCCATTTTTCGCTTTCTGCGATTTTGAACTTGTACCGTAAACGAGGTTCTTGTAAACAGAGCCGTCCCAAACTTTGGGGTGGCTGTGTCTTTTTGATTTTAATTTCCCTAAGCTATAGGACCATAAGTGGAAGTGCCCTAGGCTCTGTTGCTTTGTTTTTTAGATGTTTCAGGAAACACCATACACTTATCCAGAGTGGCTGTTTGCAATTTACATCCCACCCATCGCCATAACAAGGCTCCCAGTTCTCCATGGCCTGTCCTGCCCTTCTGGATTATACACTTTTTTCAGATGGCCCTTTTGACCAGGGGGGCAGTGAGTTTCATTGTAGTGCAGATTTCCTTTGCAAGCTTGCTTGGTTGGCCAAAAGGGGCGTATGCGTTTTTTCCAGAATATATTCAGGAAAAAACGCACACGCCCTTTTTGGCCAAGTGCATCATTGTTGACGTTCTGCCTCTTTTCCTATGCTTTATATGCAATTCCTGTCTACCTCCTGAAATCGGTTTCCTGCAATTCTGCCCCGCTTTCAAGTCCTCTTGGCAGCCTTACTTCAATATATTTTTGGACGATAGCTGTCATTTAGAACTCTGCAGGTTTGTGAATTACAGGGCCCCTGAGCTCCTTTCTTCAACTCGCTTTCTTGTGAGCTGGCCGCAACACCACAGGATTGCTTCAGGCCCTAGTGTGGTTCCGGCATGGCATGGTGAGCCTTTGGTTAATTCCTCTTCCTGGTGGGAAATGAGAGTTAAATTTTTCCGTCCAGACACCTCCAGCTAGTCTCTCATTGGTTCTCCTTATTCCTGTTCATTTTCCGCTGAAATTGCAAACTGGGCCAAACAGGAGGTTAAAGGCACTGAGTCTCCAAGTGGGGAGAGTGTTAGTAAAGCGTCTGGAATGTTGCACCCGAGTACCAGGGGACGAAAACTGAGACACATTTGAACACGTTTCCCGATCACACGGTGGATCATACTCTGGGTTCCACATGCAAGTTTTAGCTGAAGGAAGAATCCCTTAAACCTGGAGAGTTGAGACCCATGGAATGGGTACCATGCAATATGAATTCAAACGGTCTGCATTTGCTCACCGAACCTCACGAATTCTATCACTGCTGCTTTTATGTCGCTGTACACACGCTGGATTCTCTTTCGGAGACATATAAATCCATAGGTTTTAAGATTCTTACTAGTCAGGTATATTCCTAGGCGTTTAATATGGGGTGTTGAGTCCACTTCGTTGAGCAAGCAATAGCTCTTGTGTATTACATATTTGGCTTATGGAATGGTATCTGTGCTAATTTCAATCTCTGGTTTTATGCAGCACCCCAACTCACCTTTCCCCTTAAGCAAGCATAAGTTGGTTTTCAACATTTGACCCTATTCTGTTTTGTAATTCAGTTCCTGTGTAGCCAAATTTACATTCCGTGTATTAGTGATATCTTATGATGTTTCTTTTTCTGTGTGACTTATTTCACTTAGAATCATCGTACCTGAATCCACTCATTATATCTGCTATGGGCCTGATGACATAGATTTCATTGCTAAGTGATATTGCATTGTACGTAAGTACCACAACTTCTTTATCCATTTTTCGCTTTCTGCGATATAGAACTTGTACTGTAAAGGAGGTTCTTGTAAACAGAGCCGTCCCAAACTTTGGGGTGGCTGTGTCTTTTTGATTTTAATTTCCCTAATCTATAGGACCATAAGTGGAAGTGCCCTAGGCTCTGTTGCTTTGTTTTTTAGATGTTTCAGGAAACACCATACCCTTCTCCAGAGTGGCTGTTGGCAATTTACATCCCGCCCATCAGCATAACAAGGCTCCCAGTTCTCCATGGCCTGTCCTGCCTTTCTGGATTTTACACTTTTTTCAGATGGCCCTTTTGACCGGGGGGCAGTGAGACTTCATTGTAGTGCAGATTTCCTTTGCAAGCTTGCTTGGTTGGCCAAAAAGTGCGTATGCGTTTTTTCCTGAATATATTCAGGAAAAAACGCATACGCCCTTTTTGGCCAAGTGCATCATTGTGGACGTTCTGCCTCTTTTCGTATGCTTTACATGCAATTCCAGTCTACCTCCTGAAATCGGTTTCCTGCAATTCTGCCCCGCTTTCAAGTCCTCTTGGCAGCCTTACTTCAATATATTTTTTGGACGATAGCTCTCATTTATAACTCTGCAGGTTTGTGAATTACAGTGCCCCTGAGCTCCTTTCTTCAACTCGCTTTCTTGTGAGCTGGCCGCAACACCGCAGGATTGCTTCAGGCCCTAGTGTGGTTCCGGCATGGCTCGCTGAGCCTTTGGTTAATTCCGCTTCCTGGTGGGAAATGAGAGTTAAATTTGCCCGTCCAGACACCTCCAGCTAGTCTCTCATTGGTTCTCCCTATTCCTGTTCATTTTCCGCAGAAATTGCAAACTGGGTCAAACAGGAGGTTAAAGGCACTGAGTCTCCAAGTGGGGAGAGTGTTAGTAAAGCGTCTGGAATGTTGCACCCGATTACCAGGGGACGAAAACTAAGACACATTTGAACACGTTTCCCAATCACACGGTGGATCATACTCTGGGTTCCGCATGCATGTTTTAGCTGAAGGAAGAATCCCTTAAACCTGGAGAGTTGAGAACCATGGAATGGGTACCATGCAATATGAATTCAAAGGGTCTGCATTTGCTCAGCGAATATCACCAATCCGATCACTGCTGCATTTATGCCGCAGTACACACGCTTGATTCTCTTTTGGAGACATATAAATCCATAGGTTTTAAGATTCTTACTAGTCAGGTATATTCTTAGGCGTTTAATATGGGGTGTTGAGTCCACTTCGTTGAGCAAGCAGTAGCTCTTGTCTATTACATATTTGGCTTATGGAAAGGTATCTGTGCTAATTTCAATCTCTGGTTTTATGCAGCACCCCAACTCACCTTTCCCGCTAAGCAAGCATAAGTTGGTGTTCTACATTTGAGACACTGTTCTGTTTTGTAATTCAGTTCCTGTGTAGCCAAGTTTACATTCCGTGTAGTAGTGATATCTTATGATGTTTCTTTTTCTGTGTGACTTATTTCACTTAGAATCATCGTACCTGAATCCACTCATTATGCTGCTACTGGCCTGATGACATAGATTTCATTGCTGAGTGATATTGCATTGTATGTAAGTACCACAACTTCTTTATCCATTTTTCGCTTTCTGCGATATTGAACTTGTACTGTAAACGAGGTTCTTGTAAACAGAGCCATGCCAAATATTGGAGTGGCTGTGTCTTTTCGATTTTAATTTCCCTAATCTATAGGACCATAAGTGGAAGTGCCCTAGGCTCTGTTGCTTTGTTTTTTAGATGTTTCAGGAAACACCATACACTTCTCCAGAGTGGCTGTTGGCAATTTACATCCCGCGCATCAGCATAACAAGGCTCCCAGTTCTCCAAGGCCTGTCCTGCCTTTCTGGATTTTACACTTTTTTCAGATGGCCCTTTTGACCGGGGGGCAGTGAGACTTCATTGCAGTGCAGATTTCCTTTGCAAGCTTGCTTGGTTGGCCAAAAAGGACGTATGCGTTTTTTCCTGAATATATTCAGGAAAAAACGCATACGCCCTTTTTGGCCAAGTGCATCATTGTGGACGTTCTGCCTCTTTTCCTATGCTTTACATGCAATTCCAGTCTACCTCCTGAAATCGGTTTCCTGCAATTCTGCCCCGCTTTCAAGTCCTCTTGGCAGCCTTACTTCAATATATTTTTGGACGATAGCTGTCATTTATAACTCTGCAGGTTTGTGAATTACAGGGCCCCTGAACTCCTTTCTTCAACTCGCTTTCTTGCGAGCTGGCCACAACACCGCAGGATTGCTTCAGGCCCTAGTGTGGTTCCGGCATGGCACGCTGAGCCTTTGGTTAATTCCTCTTCCTGGTGGGAAATGAGAGTTAAATTTGCCCGTCCAGACACCTCCAGCTAGTCTCTCATTGGTTCTCCCTATTCCTGTTCATTTTCCGCAGAAATTGCAAACTGGGCCAAACAGGAGGTTAAAGGCACTGACTCTCCAAGTGGGGAGAGTGTTAGTAAAGCGTCTGGAATGATGCACCCCAGTACCAGGGGACAAAAACTGAGACACATTTGAACACGTTTCCCGATCACACAGTGGATCATACTCTGGGTTCCACATGCATGTTTTAGCTGAAGGAAGATTCCGTTAAACCTGGAGAGTTGAGACCCATGGAATGGATACCATGCAGTTTGAATTCAAAGGGTCTGCATTTGCTCACCAAAGCTCACCAATCGTATCACTGCTGCGTTTATGTTGCTGTACACACCCTGGATTCTCTTTTGGAGACATATAAATCCATAGGTTTTAAGATTCTTACTAGTCAGGTATATTCTTAGGCGTTTAATATGGGGTGTTGAGTCCACTTCGCTGAGCAAGGAGTAGCTCTTGTCTATTACATATTTGGCTTTTGGAACGGTATCTGTGCTAATTTCAATCTCTGGTTTTATGCAGCACTCCAACTCACCTTTCCCCTTAAGCAAGCATAAGTTGGTTTTCTACATTTGAGACCATATTCTTTTTTGTAATTCAGTTCCTGTGTAGCCAAGTTTACATTCCGTGTAGTAGTGATATCTTATGATGTTTCTTTTTCTGTGTGACTTATTTCACTTAGAATCATCGTACCTGAATCCACTCATTATGCTGCTACGAGCCTGATGACATAGATTTCATTGCTGAGTGATATTGCATTGTACGTAAGTACCACAACTTCTTTATCCTATTTTTGCTTTCTGTGATATTGAACTTGTACCGTAAATGAGGTTCTTGTAAACAGAGCTGTCCCAAACTTTGGGGTGGCTGTGTCTTTTTGATTTTAATTTCCCTAATCTATAGGACCATAAGTGGAAGTGCCCTAGGTTCTTTTGCTTTGTTTTTTGGATGTTTTAGGAAACACCATACACTTCTCCAGAGTGGCTGTTGGCAATTTACATCCCGCCCATCTGCATAAGAAGGTTCCCAGTTCTCCATGGCCTGTCCTGCCTTTCTGGATTTTACACTTTTTTCAGATGGCCCTTTTGACCGGGGGGCAGTGAGACTTCATTGTAGTGCAGATTTCCTTTGCAAGCTTGCTTGGTTGGCCAAAAAGGGCGTATGCGTTTTTTCCTGAATATATTCAGGAAAAAACGCATACGCCCTTTTTGGCCAAGTGCATCATTGTGGACGTTCTGCCTCTTTTCCTATGCTTTACATGCAATTCCAGTCTACCTCCTGAAATCGGTTTCCTGCAATTCTGCCCCGCTTTCAAGTCCTCTTGGCAGCCTTACTTCAATATATTTTTGGACGATAGCTGTCATTTATAACTCTGCATGTTTGTGAATTACAGTGCCCCTGAGCTCCTTTCATCAACTCGCTTTCTTGTGAGCTGGCGGCAACACCGCAGGATTGCTTCAGGCCCTAATGTGGTTCTGGCATGGCACTCCGAGCCTTTGGTTAATTCCTCTTCCTGGTGGGAAATGAGAGTTAAATTTGTCCGTCCAGACACCTCCAGCTAGTCTCTCATTGGTTCTCCCTATTCCTGTTCATTTTCCGCAGAAATTGCAAACTGGGCCAAACAGGAGGTTAAAGGCACTGACTCTCCAAGTGGGGAGAGTGTTAGTAAAGCGTCTGGAATGTTGCACCTGAGTTCCAGGGGACGAAAACTAAGACACATTTGAACACGTTTCCCGATCACACGGTGGATCATACTCTGGGTTCCGCATGCATGTTTTAGCTGAAGGAAGAATCCCTTAAACCTGGAGAGTTGAGAACCATGGAATGGGTACCATGCAATATGAATTCAAAGGGTCTGCATTTGCTCACCGAATCTCACCAATCCGATCACTGCTGCATTTATGCCGCAGTACACACGCTTGATTCTCTTTTGGAGACATATAAATCCATAGGTTTTAAGATTCTTACTAGTCAGGTATATTCTTAGGCGTTTAATATGGGGTGTTGAGTCCACTTCGTTGAGCAAGCAGTAGCTCTTGTCTATTACATATTTGGCTTATGGAAAGGTATATGTGCTAATTTCAATCTCTGGTTTTATGCAGCACCCCAACTCTCCTTTCCCCTTAAGCAAGCATAAGTTGGTGTTCTACATTTGAGACCCTGTTCTGTTTTGTAATTCAGTTCCTGTGTAGCCAAGTTTACATTCCGTGTAGTAGTGATATCTTATGATGTTTCTTTTTCTGTGTGACTTATTTCACTTAGAATCATCGTACCTGAATCCACTCATTATGCTGCTACTGGCCTGATGACATAGATTTCATTGCTGAGTGATATTGCATTGTATGTAAGTACCACAACTTCTTTATCCATTTTTCGCTTTCTGCGATATTGAACTTGTACTGTAAACGAGGTTCTTGTAAACAGAGCCATGCCAAATATTGGAGTGGCTGTGTCTTTTCGATTTTAATTTCCCTAAGCTATAGGACCATAAGTGGAAGTGCCCTAGGCTCTGTTGCTTTGTTTTTTAGATGTTTCAGGAAACACCATACACTTCTCCAGAGTGGCTGTTGGCAATTTACATCCCGCGCATCAGCATAACAAGGCTCCCAGTTCTCCAAGGCCTGTCCTGCCTTTCTGGATTTTACACTTTTTTCAAATGGCCCATTTGACCGGGGGGCAGTGAGACTTCATTGTAGTGCAGATTTCCTTTGCAAGCTTGCTTGGTTGGCCAAAAAGGACGTATGCGTTTTTTCCTGAATATATTCAGGAAAAAACGCATACGCCCTTTTTGGCCAAGTGCATCATTGTGGACGTTCTGCCTCTTTTCCTATGCTTTACATGCAATTCCAGTCTACCTCCTGAAATCGGTTTCCTGCAATTCTGCCCCGCTTTCAAGTCCTCTTGGCAGCCTTACTTCAATATATTTTTGGACGATAGCTGTCATTTATAACTCTGCAGGTTTGTGAATTACAGGGCCCCTGAGCTCCTTTCTTCAACTCGCTTTCTTGTGAGCTGGCCACAACACTGCAGGATTTCTTCAGGCCCTAGTGTGGTTCCGGCATGGCACGCTGAGCCTTTGGTTAATTCCTCTTCCTGGTGGGAAATGAGAGTTAAATTTGCCCGTCCAGACACCTCCAGCTAGTCTCTCATTGGTTCTCCCTATTCCTGTTCATTTTCCGCAGAAATTGCAAACTGGGCCAAACAGGAGGTTAAAGGCACTGACTCTCCAAGTGGGGAGAGTGTTAGTAAAGCGTCTGGAATGATGCACCCGAGTACCAGGGGACAAAAACTGAGACACATTTGAACACGTTTCCCGATCACACAGTGGATCATACTCTGGGTTCCACATGCATGTTTTAGCTGAAGGAAGATTCCGTTAAACCTGGAGAGTTGAGACCCATGGAATGGATACCATGCAGTTTGAATTCAAAGGGTCTGCATTTGCTCACCAAAGCTCACCAATCGTATCACTGCTGCATTTATGTTGCTGTACACACCCTGGATTCTCTTTTGGAGACATATAAATCCATAGGTTTTAAGATTCTTACTAGTCAGGTATATTCTTAGGCGTTTAATATGGGGTGTTGAGTCCACTTCGCTGAGCAAGGAGTAGCTCTTGTCTATTACATATTTGGCTTTTGGAACGGTATCTGTGCTAATTTCAATCTCTGGTTTTATGCAGCACTCCAACTCACCTTTCCCCTTAAGCAAGCATAAGTTGGTTTTCTACATTTGAGACCATATTCTTTTTTGTAATTCAGTTCCTGTGTAGCCAAGTTTACATTCCGTGTAGTAGTGATATCTTATGATGTTTCTTTTTCTGTGTGACTTATTTCACTTAGAATCATCGTACCTGAATCCACTCATTATGCTGCTACTGGCCTGATGACATAGATTTCATTGCTGAGTGATATTGCATTGTACGTAAGTACCACAACTTCTTTATCCTATTTTTGCTTTCTGTGATATTGAACTTGTACCGTAAATGAGGTTTTTGTAAACAGAGCCGTCCCAAACTTTGGGGTGGCTGTGTCTTTTTGATTTTAATTTCCCTAAGCTATAGGACCATAAGTGGAAGTGCCCTAGGTTCTGTTGCTTTGTTTTTTGGATGTTTTAGGAAACACCATACACTTCTCCAGAGTGGCTGTTGGCAATTTACATCCCGCCCATCTGCATAAGAAGGTTCCCAGTTCTCCATGGCCTGTCCTGCCTTTCTGGATTTTACACTTTTTTCAGATGACCCTTTTGACCAGGGGGCAGTGAGATTTCATTGTAGTGCAGATTTCCTTTGCAAGCTTGCTTGGTTGGCCAAAAAGTGCATATGCTTTTTTTCCTGAATATATTCAGGAAAAAACGCATACGCCCTTTTTGGCCAAGTGCATCATTGTGGACGTTCTGCCTCTTTTCCTATGCTTTACATGCAATTCCAGTCTACCTCCTGAAATCGGTTTACTGCAATTCTGCCCCGCTTTCAAGTCCTCTTGGCAGCCTTACTTCAATATATTTTTGGACGATAGCTGTCATTTATAACTCTGCATGTTTGTGAATTACAGTGCCCCTGAGCTCCTTTCATCAACTCGCTTTCTTGTGAGCTGGCGGCAACACCGCAGGATGGCTTCAGGCCCTAATGTGGTTCTGGCATGGCACTCCGAGCCTTTGGTTAATTCCTCTTCCTGGTGGGAAATGAGAGTTAAATTTGTCCGTCCAGACACCTCCAGCTAGTCTCTCATTGGTTCTCCCTATTCCTGTTCATTTTCCGCAGAAATTGCAAACTGGGCCAAACAGGAGGTTAAAGGCACTGACTCTCCAAGTGGGGAGAGTGTTAGTAAAGCGTCTGGAATGTTGCACCCGAGTACCAGGGGACCAAAACTGAGACACATTTGAACACGTTTCCCGATCACACGTTGGATCATACTCTGGGTTCCACATGCATGTTTTAGCTGAAGGAAGAATCCCTTAAACCTGGAGAGTTGAGAACCATGGAATGGGTACCATGCAATATGACTTCAAAGGGTCTGCATTTGCTCACCGAACCTCACCAATCCGATCACTGCTCCATTTATGCCGCTGTACACACGCTTGATTCTCTTTCGGAGACATATAAATCCATAGGTTTTAAGATTCTTACTAGTCAGTTATATTCTTAGGCGTTTAATAAGGGGTGTTGAGTCCACTTCGTTGAACAAGGAGTAGCTCTTGTCTATTACATATTTGGCTTATGGAAAGGTATCTGTGTTAATTTCAATCTCTGGTTTTATGCAGCACCCCAACTCACCTTTCCCCTTAAGCAAGCATAAGTTGGTTTTCTACATTTGAGACACTATTCTGTTTTGTAATTCAGTTCCTGTGTAGCCAAGTTTACATTCCGTGTAGTAGTGATATCTTATGATGTTTCTTTTTCTGTGTGACTTATTTCACTTAGAATCATCGTACCTGAATCCACTCATTATGCTGCTACTGGCCTGATGACATAGATTTCATTGCTGAGTGATATTTCATTGTACGTAAGTACCACAACTTCTTTATCCATTTTTCGCTTTCTGCGATATAGAACTTGTACTGTAAACGAGGTTCTTGTAAACAGAGCCGTCCCAAACTTTGGGGTGACTGTGTCTTTTTGATTTTAGTTTCCCTAATCTATAGGACCATAAGTGGAAGTGCCCTAGGCTCTGTTGCTTTGTTTTTTAGATGTTTCAGGAAACACCATACACTTCTCCAGAGTGGCTGTTGGCAATTTACATCCCGCCCATCAGCATAACAAGGCTCCCAGTTCTCCATGGCCTGTCCTGCCTTTCTGGATTTTACAGTTTTTTGAGATGGCCCTTTTGACCGGGGGGCAGTGAGACTTCATTGTAGTGCAGATTTCCTTTGCAAGCTTGCTTGGTTGGCCAAAAAGGGCGTATGCGTTTTTTCCTGAATATATTCAGGAAAAAACGCATACGCCCTTTTGGGCCAAGTGCATCATTGTGGACGTTCTGCCTCTTTTCCTATGCTTTACATGCAATTCCAGTCTACCTCCTGAAATCGGTTTCCTGCAATTCTGCCCCGCTTTCAAGTCCTCTTGGCAGCCTTACTTCAATATATTTTTGGACGATAGCTGTCATTTATAACTCTGCAGGTTTGTGAATTACAGGGCCCCTGAGCTCCTTTCTTCAACTCGCTTTCTTGTGAGCTGGCCACAACACCGCAGGATTTCTTCAGGCCCTAGTGTGGTTCCGGCATGGCACGCTGAGCCTTTGGTTAATTCCTCTTCCTGGTGGGAAATGAGAGTTAAATTTGCCCGTCCAGACACCTCCAGCTAGTCTCTCATTGGTTCTCCCTATTCCTGTTCATTTTCCGCAGAAATTGCAAACTGGGCCAAACAGGAGGTTAAAGGCACTGACTCTCCAAGTGGGGAGAGTGTTAGTAAAGCGTCTGGAATGATGCACCCGAGTACCAGGGGACAAAAACTGAGACACATTTGAACACGTTTCCCGATCACACAGTGGATCATACTCTGGGTTCCACATGCATGTTTTAGCTGAAGGAAGATTCCGTTAAACCTGGAGAGTTGAGACCCATGGAATGGATACCATGCAGTTTGAATTCAAAGGGTCTGCATTTGCTCACCAAAGATCACCAATCGTATCACTGCTGCGTTTATGTTGCTGTACACACCCTGGATTCTCTTTTGGAGACATATAAATCCATAGGTTTTAAGATTCTTACTAGTCAGGTATATTCTTAGGCGTTTAATATGGGGTGTTGAGTCCACTTCGTTGAGCAAGGAGTAGCTCTTGTCTATTACATATTTGGCTTTTGGAACGGTATCTGTGCTAATTTCAATCTCTGGTTTTATGCAGCACTCCAACTCACCTTTCCCCTTAAGCAAGCATAAGTTGGTTTTCTACATTTGAGACCATATTCTTTTTTGTAATTCAGTTCCTGTGTAGCCAAGTTTACATTCCGTGTAGTAGTGATATCTTATGATGTTTCTTTTTCTGTGTGACTTATTTCACTTAGAATCATCGTACCTGAATCCACTCATTATGCTGCTACGAGCCTGATGACATAGATTTCATTGCTGAGTGATATTGCATTGTACGTAAGTACCACAACTTCTTTATCCTATTTTTGCTTTCTGTGATATTGAACTTGTACCGTAAATGAGGTTCTTGTAAACAGAGCCGTCCCAAACTTTGGGGTGGCTGTGTCTTTTTGATTTTAATTTCCCTAAGCTATAGGACCATAAGTGGAAGTGCCCTAGGTTCTGTTGCTTTGTTTTTTGGATGTTTTAGGAAACACCATACACTTCTCCAGAGTGGCTGTTGGCAATTTACATCCCGCCCATCTGCATAAGAAGGTTCCCAGTTCTCCATGGCCTGTCCTGCCTTTCTGGATTTTACACTTTTTTCAGATGACCCTTTTGACCGGGGGGCAGTGAGACTTCATTGTAGTGCAGATTTCCTTTGCAAGCTTGCTTGGTTGGCCAAAAAGGGCATATGCGTTTTTTCCTGAATATATTCAGGAAAAAACGCATACGCCCTTTTTGGCCAAGTGCATCATTGTGGACGTTCTGCCTCTTTTCCTATGCTTTACATGCAATTCCAGTCTACCTCCTGAAATCGGTTTCCTGCAATTCTGCCCCGCTTTCAAGTCCTCTTGGCAGCCTTACTTCAATATATTTT
Source organism: Grampus griseus (assembly GCF_964374135.1). NCBI lineage: Eukaryota > Metazoa > Chordata > Mammalia > Artiodactyla > Delphinidae > Grampus > Grampus griseus. The sequence goes on along the minus strand of NW_028132798.1, from coordinate 104,769 downwards.
TGGACGATAGCTGTCATTTATAACTCTGCAGGTTTGTGAATTACAGGGCCCCTGAGCTCCTTTCTTCAACTCGCTTTCTTGTGAGCTGGCCACAACACCGCAGGATTGCTTCAGGCCCTAGTGTGGTTCCGGCATGGCACGCTGAGCCTTTGGTTAATTCCTCTTCCTGGTGGGAAATGAGAGTTAAATTTGCCCGTCCAGACACCTCCAGCTAGTCTCTCATTGGTTCTCCCTATTCCTGTTCAATTTCCGCAGAAATTGCAAACTGGGCCAAACAGGAGGTTAAAGGCACTGACTCTCCAAGTGGGGAGAGTGTTAGTAAAGCGTCTGGAATGATGCACCCGAGTACCAGGGGACAAAAACTGAGACACATTTGAACACGTTTCCCGATCACACAGTGGATCATACTCTGGGTTCCACATGCATGTTTTAGCTGAAGGAAGATTCCGTTAAACCTGGAGAGTTGAGACCCATGGAATGGATACCATGCAGTTTGAATTCAAAGGGTCTGCATTTGCCCACCAAAGATCACCAATCGTATCACTGCTGCGTTTATGTTGCTGTACACACCCTGGATTCTCTTTTGGAGACATATAAATCCATAGGTTTTAAGATTCTTACTAGTCAGGTATATTCTTAGGCGTTTAATATGGGGTGTTGAGTCCACTTCGTTGAGCAAGGAGTAGCTCTTGTCTATTACATATTTGGCTTTTGGAACGGTATCTGTGCTAATTTCAATCTCTGGTTTTATGCAGCACTCCAACTCACCTTTCCCCTTAAGCAAGCATAAGTTGGTTTTCTACATTTGAGACCATATTCTTTTTTGTAATTCAGTTCCTGTGTAGCCAAGTTTACATTCCGTGTAGTAGTGATATCTTATGATGTTTCTTTTTCTGTGTGACTTATTTCACTTAGAATCATCGTACCTGAATCCACTCATTATGCTGCTACTGGCCTGATGACATAGATTTCATTGCTGAGTGATATTGCATTGTATGTAAGTACCACAACTTCTTTATCCATTTTTCGCTTTCTGCGATATTGAACTTGTACTGTAAACGAGGTTCTTGTAAACAGAGCCATGCCAAATTTTGGAGTGGCTGTGTCTTTTCGATTTTAATTTCCCTAAGCTATAGGACCATAAGTGGAAGTGCCCTAGGCTCTGTTGCTTTGTTTTTTAGATGTTTCAGGAAACACCATACACTTCTCCAGAGTGGCTGTTGGCAATTTACATCCCGCGCATCAGCATAACAAGGCTCCCAGTTCTCCAAGGCCTGTCCTGCCTTTCTGGATTTTACACTTTTTTCAGATGGCCCTTTTGACCGGGGGGCAGTGAGACTTCATTGCAGTGCAGATTTCCTTTGCAAGCTTGCTTGGTTGGCCAAAAAGGACGTATGCGTTTTTTCCTGAATATATTCAGGAAAAAACGCATACGCCCTTTTTGGCCAAGTGCATCATTGTGGATGTTCTGCCTCTTTTCCTATGCTTTACATGCAATTCCAGTCTACCTCCTGAAATCGGTTTCCTGCAATTCTGCCCCGCTTTCAAGTCGTCTTGGCAGCCTTACTTCAATATATTTTTGGACGATAGCTGTCATTTATAACTCTGCAGGTTGGTGAATTACAGGGCCCCTGAGCTCCTTTCTTCAACTCGCTTTCTTGTGAGCTGGCCACAACACCGCAGGATTGCTTCAGGCCCTAGTGTGGTTCCGGCATGGCACGCTGAGCCTTTGGTTAATTCCTCTTCCTGGTGGGAAATAAGAGTTAAATTTGCCCGTCCAGACACCTCCAGCTAGTCTCTCATTGGTTCTCCCTATTCCTGTTCATTTTCCGCAGAAATTGCAAACTGGGCCAAACAGGAGGTTAAAGGCACTGACTCTCCAAGTGGGGAGAGTGTTAGTAAAGCGTCTGGAATGATGCACCCGAGTACCAGGGGACAAAAACTGAGACACATTTGAACACGTTTCCCGATCACACAGTGGATCATACTCTGGGTTCCACATGCATGTTTTAGCTGAAGGAAGATTCCGTTAAACCTGGAGAGTTGAGACCCATGGAATGGATACCATGCAGTTTGAATTCAAAGGGTCTGCATTTGCTCACCAAAGCTCACCAATCGTATCACTGCTGCGTTTATGTTGCTGTACACACCCTGGATTCTCTTTTGGAGACATATAAATCCATAGGTTTTAAGATTCTTACTAGTCAGGTATATTCTTAGGCGTTTAATATGGGGTGTTGAGTCCACTTCGTTGAGCAAGCAGTAGCTCTTGTCTATTACATATTTGGCTTTTGGAACGGTATCTGTGCTAATTTCAATCTCTGGTTTTATGCAGCACTCCAACTCACCTTTCCCCTTAAGCAAGCATAAGTTGGTTTTCTACATTTGAGACCATATTCTTTTTTGTAATTCAGTTCCTGTGTAGCCAAGTTTACATTCCGTGTAGTAGTGATATCTTATGATGTTTCTTTTTCTGTGTGACTTATTTCACTTAGAATCATCGTACCTGAATCCACTCATTATGCTGCTACGAGCCTGATGACATAGATTTCATTGCTGAGTGATATTGCATTGTACGTAAGTACCACAACATCTTTATCCTATTTTTGCTTTCTGTGATATTGAACTTGTACCGTAAATGAGGTTCTTGTAAACAGAGCCGTCCCAAACTTTGGGGTGGCTGTGTCTTTTTGATTTTAATTTCCCTAAGCTATAGGACCATAAGTGGAAGTGCCCTAGGTTCGGTTGCTTTGTTTTTTGGATGTTTTAGGAAACACCATACACTTCTCCAGAGTGGCTGTTGGCAATTTACATCCCGCCCATCTGCATAAGAAGGTTCCCAGTTCTCCATGGCCTGTCCTGCCTTTCTGGATTTTACACTTTTTTCAGATGACCCTTTTGACCGGGGGGCAGTGAGACTTCATTGTAGTGCAGATTTCCTTTGCAAGCTTGCTTGGTTGGCCAAAAAGGGCATATGCGTTTTTTCCTGAATATATTCAGGAAAAAACGCATACGCCCTTTTTGGCCAAGTGCATCATTGTGGACGTTCTGCCTCTTTTCCTATGCTTTACATGCAATTCCAGTCTACCTCCTGAAATCGGTTTCCTGCAATTCTGCCCCGCTTTCAAGTCCTCTTGGCAGCCTTACTTAAATATATTTTTGGACGATAGCTGTCATTTATAACTCTGCATGTTTGTGAATTACAGTGCCACTGAGCTCCTTTCATCAACTCGCTTTCTTGTGAGCTGGCTGCAACACCGCAGGATTGCTTCAGGCCCTAATGTGGTTCTAGCATGCCACTCCGAGCCTTTGGTTAATTCCTCTTCCTGGTGGGAAATGAGAGTTAAATTTGCCCGTCCAGACACCTCCAGCTAGTCTCTCATTGGTTCTCCCTATTCCTGTTCATTTTCCGCAGAAATTGCAAACTGGGCCAAACAGGAGGTTAAAGGCACTGACTCTCCAAGTGGGGAGAGTGTTAGTAAAGCGTCTGGAATGTTGCACCCGAGTACCAGGGGACGAAAACTGAGACACATTTGAACACATTTCCCGATCACACGTTGGATCATACTCTGGGTTCCACATGCATGTTTTAGCTGAAGGAAGAATCCCTTAAACCTGGAGAGTTGAGAACCATGGAATGGGTACCATGCAATATGACTTCAAAGGGTCTGCATTTGCTCACCGAACCTCACCAATCCGATCACTGCTGCATTTATGCCGCTGTACACACGCTTGATTCTCTTTCGGAGACATATAAATCCATAGGTTTTAAGATTCTTACTAGTCAGGTATATTCTTAGGCGTTTAATATGGGGTGTTGAGTCCACTTCGTTGAGCAAGCAGTAGCTCTTGTCTATTACTTATTTGGCTTATGGAAAGGTATCTGTGCTAATTTCAATCTCTGGTTTTATGCAGCACCCCAACTCACCTTTCCCCTTAAGGAAGCATAAGTTGGTGTTCTACATTTGAGACACTGTTCTGTTTTGTAATTCAGTTCCTGTGTAGCCAAGTTTACATTTCGTGTAGTAGTGATATCTTATGATGTTTCTTTTTCTGTGTGACTTATTTCACTTAGAATCATCGTACCTGAATCCACTCATTATGCTGCTACTGGCCTGATGACATTGATTTCATTGCTGAGTGATATTGCATTGTATGTAAGTACCACAACTTCTTTATCCATTTTTCGCTTTCTGCGATATTGAACTTGTACTGTAAACGAGGTTCTTGTAAACAGAGCCATGCCAAATATTGGAGTGGCTGTGTCTTTTCGATTTTAATTTCCCTAAGCTATAGGACCATATGTGGAAGTGCCCTAGGCTCTGTTGCTTTGTTTTTTAGATGTTTCAGGAAACACCATACACTTCTCCAGAGTGGCTGTTGGCAATTTACATCCCGCGCATCAGCATAACAAGGCTCCCAGTTCTCCAAGGCCTGTCCTGCCTTTCTGGATTTTACACTTTTTTCAGATGGCCCTTTTGACCGGGGGGCAGTGAGACTTCATTGCAGTGCAGATTTCCTTTGCAAGCTTGCTTGGTTGGCCAAAAAGGACGTATGCGTTTTTTCCTGAATATATTCAGGAAAAAACGCATACGCCCTTTTTGGCCAAGTGCATCATTGTGGACGTTCTGCCTATTTTCCTATGCTTTACATACAATTCCAGTCTACCTCCTGAAATCGGTTTCCTGCAATTCTGCCCCGCTTTCAAGTCCTCTTGGCAGCCTTACTTAAATATATTTTTGGACGATAGCTGTCATTTATAACTCTGCAGGTTTGTGAATTACAGGGCCCCTGAGCTCCTTTCTTCAACTCGCTTTCTTGTGAGCTGGCCACAACACCGCAGGATTGTTTCAGGCCCTAGTGTGGTTCCGGCATGGCACGCTGAGCCTTTGGTTAATTCCTCTTCCTGGTGGGAAATGAGAGTTAAATTTGCCCGTCCAGACACCTCCAGCTAGTCTCTCATTGGTTCTCCCTATTCCTGTTCATTTTCCGCAGAAATTGCAAACTGGGCCAAACAGGAGGTTAAAGGCACTGACTCTCCAAGTGGGGAGAGTGTTAGTAAAGCATCTGGAATGATGCACCCGAGTACCAGGGGACAAAAACTGAGACACATTTGAACACGTTTCCCGATCACACAGTGGATCATACTCTGGGTTCCACATGCATGTTTTAGCTGAAGGAAGATTCCGTTAAACCTGGAGAGTTGAGTCCCATGGAATGGATACCATGCAGTTTGAATTCAAAGGGTCTGCATTTGCTCACCAAAGCTCACCAATCGTATCACTGCTGCGTTTATGTTGCTGTACACACCCTGGATTCTCTTTTGGAGACATATAAATCCATAGGTTTTAAGATTCTTACTAGTCAGGTATATTCTTAGGCGTTTAATATGGGGTGTTGAGTCCACTTCGCTGAGCAAGGAGTAGCTCTTGTCTGTTACATATTTGGCTTTTGGAACGGTATCTGTGCTAATTTCAATCTCTGGTTTTATGCAGCACTCCAACTCACCTTTCCCCTTAAGCAAGCATAAGTTGGTTTTCTACATTTGAGACCATATTCTGTTTTGTAATTCAGTTCCTGTGTAGCCAAGTTTACATTCCGTGTAGTAGTGATATCTTATGATGTTTCTTTTTCTGTGTGACTTATTTCACTTAGAATCATCGTACCTGAATCCACTCATTATGCTGCTACTGGCCTGATGACATAGATTTCATTGCTGAGTGATATTGCATTGTACGTAAGTACCACAACTTCTTTATCCTATTTTTGCTTTCTGTGATATTGAACTTGTACCGTAAATGAGGTTCTTGTAAACAGAGCCGTCCCAAACTTTGGGGTGGCTGTGTCTTTTTGATTTTAATTTCCCTAAGCTATAGGACCATAAGTGGAAGTGCCCTAGGTTCTGTTGCTTTGTTTTTTGGATGTTTTAGGAAACACCATACACTTCTCCAGAGTGGCTGTTGGCAATTTACATCCTGCCCATCTGCATAAGAAGGTTCCCAGTTCTCCATGGCCTGTCCTGCCTTTCTGGATTTTACACTTTTTTCAGATGACCCTTTTGACCGGGGGGCAGTGAGACTTCATTGTAGTGCAGATTTCCTTTGCAAGCTTGCTTGGTTGGCCAAAAAGGGCGTATGCGTTTTTTCCTGAATATATTCAGGAAAAAACGCATACGCCCTTTTTGGCCAAGTGCATCATTGTGGACGTTCTACCTCTTTTCCTATGCTTTACATGCAATTCCAGTCTACCTCCTGAAATCGGTTTCCTGCAATTCTGCCCCGCTTTCAAGTCCTCTTGGCAGCCTTACTTTAATATATTTTTGGACGATAGCTGTCATTTATAACTCTGCATGTTTGTGAATTACAGTGCCCCTGAGCTCCTTTCATCAACTCGCTTTCTTGTGAGCTGGCGGCAACACCGCAGGATTGCTTCAGGCCCTAATGTGGTTCTGGCATGGCACTCCGAGCCTTTGGTTAATTCCTCTTCCTGGTGGGAAATGAGAGTTAAATTTGTCCGTCCAGACACCTCCAGCTAGTCTCTCATTGGTTCTCCCTATTCCTGTTCATTTTCCGCAGAAATTGCAAACTGGGCCAAACAGGAGGTTAAAGGCACTGACTCTCCAAGTGGGGAGAGTGTTAGTAAAGCGTCTGGAATGTTGCACCCGAGTACCAGGGGACGAAAACTGAGACACATTTGAACACATTTCCCGATCACACGTTGGATCATACTCTGGGTTCCACATGCATGTTTTAGCTGAAGGAAGAATCCCTTAAACCTGGAGAGTTGAGAACCATGGAATGGGTACCATGCAATATGACTTCAAAGGGTCTGCATTTGCTCACCGAACCTCACCAATCCGATCACTGCTGCATTTATGCCGCTGTACACACGCTTGATTCTCTTTCGGAGACATATAAATCCATAGGTTTTAAGATTCTTACTAGTCAGTTATATTCTTAGGCGTTTAATAAGGGGTGTTGAGTCCACTTCGTTGAGCAAGGAGTAGCTCTTGTCTATTACATATTTGGCTTATGGAAAGGTATCTGTGTTAATTTCAATCTCTGGTTTTATGCAGCACCCCAACTCACCATTCCCCTTAAGCAAGCATAAGTTGGTTTTCTACATTTGAGACACTATTCTGTTTTGTAATTCAGTTCTTGTGTAGCCAAGTTTACATTCCGTGTAGTAGTGATATCTTATGATGTTTCTTTTTCTGTGTGACTTATTTCACTTAGAATCATCGTACCTGAATCCACTCATTATGCTGCTACTGGCCTGATGACATAGATTTCATTGCTGAGTGATATTGCATTGTACGTAAGTACCACAACTTCTTTATCCATTTTTCGCTTTCTGCGATATAGAACTTGTACTGTAAACGAGGTTCTTGTAAACAGAGCCGTCCCAAACTTTGGGGTGGCTGTGTCTTTTTGATTTTAATTTCCCTTATCTATAGGACCATAAGTGGAAGTGCCCTAGGCTCTGTTGCTTTGTTTTTTAGATGTTTCAGGAAACACCATACACTACTCCAGAGTGGCTGTTGGCAATTTACATCCCGCCCATCAGCATAACAAGGCTCCCAGTTCTCCATGGCCTGTCCTGCCTTTCTGGATTTTACACTTTTTTCAGATGGCCCTTTTGACCGGGGGGCAGTGAGACTTCATTGTAGTGCAGATTTCCTTTGCAAGCTTGCTTGGTTGGCCAAAAAGGGCGTATGCGTTTTTTCCTGAATATATTCAGGAAAAAACGCATACGCCCTTTTGGGCCAAGTGCATCATTGTGGACGTTCTGCCTCTTTTCCTATGCTTTACATGCAATTCCAGTCTACCTCCTGAAATCGGTTTCCTGCAATTCTGCCCCGCTTTCAAGTCCTCTTGGCAGCCTTACTTCAATATATTTTTTGGATGATAGCTGTCATTTATAACTCTGCAGGTTTGTGAATTACAGTGCCCCTGAGCTCCTTTCTTCAACTCGCTTTCTTGTGAGCTGGCCGCAACACCGCAGGATTGCTTCAGGCCCTAGTGTGGTTCCGGCATGGCTCGCTGAGCCTTTGGTTAATTCCGCTTCCTGGTGGGAAATGAGAGTTAAATTTGCCCGTCCAGACACCTCCAGCTAGTCTCTCATTGGTTCTCCCTATTCCTGTTCATTTTCCGCAGAAATTGCAAACTGGGTCAAACAGGAGGTTAAAGGCACTGACTCTCCAAGTGGGGAGAGTGTTAGTAAAGCGTCTGGAATGTTGCACCCGAGTACCAGGGGACGAAAACTAAGACACATTTGAACACGTTTCCCGATCACACGGTGGATCATACTCTGGGTTCCGCATGCATGTTTTAGCTGAAGGAAGAATCCCTTAAACCTGGAGAGTTGAGAACCATGGAATGGGTACCATGCAATATGAATTCAAAGGGTCTGCATTTGCTCACCGAATCTCACCAATCCGATCACTGCTGCATTTATGCCGCAGTACACATGCTTGATTCTCTTTTGGAGACATATAAATCCATAGGTTTTAAGATTCTTACTAGTCAGGTATATTCTTAGGCGTTTAATATGGGGTGTTGAGTCCACTTCGTTGAGCAAGCAGTAGCTCTTGTCTATTACATATTTGGCTTATGGAAAGGTATCTGTGCTAATTTCAATCTCTGGTTTTATGCAGCACCCCAACTCACCTTTCCCCTTAAGCAAGCATAAGTTGGTGTTCTACATTTGAGACACTGTTCTGTTTTGTAATTCAGTTCCTGTGTAGCCAAGTTTACATTCCGTATAGTAGTGATATCTTATGATGTTTCTTTTTCTGTGTGACTTATTTCACTTAGAATCATCGTACCTGAATCCACTCATTATGCTGCTACTGGCCTGATGACATAGATTTCATTGCTGAGTGATATTGCATTGTATGTAAGTACCACAACTTCTTTATCCATTTTTCGCTTTCTGCGATATTGAACTTGTACTGTAAACGAGGTTCTTGTAAACAGAGCCATGCCAAATTTTGGAGTGGCTGTGTCTTTTCGATTTTAATTTCCCTAAGCTATAGGACCATAAGTGGAAGTGCCCTAGGCTCTGTTGCTTTGTTTTTTAGATGTTTCAGGAAACACCATACACTTCTCCAGAGTGGCTGTTGGCAATTTACATCCCGCGCATCAGCATAACAAGGCTCCCAGTTCTCCAAGGCCTGTCCTGCCTTTCTGGATTTTACACTTTTTTCAGATGGCCCTTTTGACCGGGGGGCAGTGAGACTTCATTGCAGTGCAGATTTCCTTTGCAAGCTTGCTTGGTTGGCCAAAAAGGACGTATGCGTTTTTTCCTGAATATATTCAGGAAAAAACGCATACGCCCTTTTTGGCCAAGTGCATCATTGTGGACGTTCTGCCTCTTTTCCTATGCTTTACATGCAATTCCAGTCTACCTCCTGAAATCGGTTTCCTGCAATTCTGCCCCGCTTTCAAGTCCTCTTGGCAGCCTTACTTCAATATATTTTTGGACGATAGCTGTCATTTATAACTCTGCAGGTTTGTGAATTACAGGGCCCCTGAGCTCCTTTCTTCAACTCGCTTTCTTGTGAGCTGGCCACAACACCGCAGGATTGCTTCAGGCCCTAGTGTGGTTCCGGCATGGCACGCTGAGCCTTTGGTTAATTCCTCTTCCTGGTGGGAAATGAGAGTTAAATTTGCCCGTCCAGACACCTCCAGCTAGTCTCTCATTGGTTCTCCCTATTCCTGTTCATTTTCCGCAGAAATTGCAAACTGGGCCAAACAGGAGGTTAAAGGCACTGACTCTCCAAGTGAGGAGAGTGTTAGTAAAGCGTCTGGAATGATGCACCCGAGTACCAGGGGACAAAAACTGAGACACATTTGAACACGTTTCCCGATCACACAGTGGATCATACTCTGGGTTCCACATGCATGTTTTAGCTGAAGGAAGATTCCGTTAAACCTGGAGAGTTGAGACCCATGGAATGGATACCATGCAGTTTGAATTCAAAGGGTCTGCATTTGCTCACCAAAGCTCACCAATCGTATCACTGCTGCGTTTATGTTGCTGTACACACCCTGGATTCTCTTTTGGAGACATATAAATCCATAGGTTTTAAGATTCTTACTAGTCACGTATATTCTTAGGCGTTTAATATGGGGTGTTGAGTCCACTTCGCTGAGCAAGGAGTAGCTCTTGTCTATTACATATTTGGCTTTTGGAACGGTATCTGTGCTAATTTCAATCTCTGGTTTTATGCAGCACTCCAACTCACCTTTCCCCTTAAGCAAGCATAAGTTGGTTTTCTACATTTGAGACCCTATTCTTTTTTGTAATTCAGTTCCTGTGTAGCCAAGTTTACATTCCGTGTAGTAGTGATATCTTATGATGTTTCTTTTTCTGTGTGACTTATTTCACTTAGAATCATCGTACCTGAATCCACTCATTATGCTGCTACTGGCCTGATGACATAGATTTCATTGCTGAGTGATATTGCATTGTACGTAAGTACCACAACTTCTTTATCCTATTTTTGCTTTCTGTGATATTGAACTTGTACCGTAAATGAGGTTCTTGTAAACAGAGCCGTCCCAAACTTTGGGGTGGCTGTGTCTTTTTGATTTTAATTTCCCTAAGCTATAGGACCATAAGTGGAAGTGCCCTAGGTTCTGTTGCTTTGTTTTTTGGATGTTTTAGGAAACACCATACACTTCTCCAGAGTGGCTGTTGGCAATTTACATCCTGCCCATCTGCATAAGAAGGTTCCCAGTTCTCCATGGCCTGTCCTGCCTTTCTGGATTTTACACTTTTTTCAGATGACCCTTTTGACCGGGGGGCAGTGAGACTTCATTGTAGTGCAGATTTCCTTTGCAAGCTTGCTTGGTTGGCCAAAAAGGGCGTATGCGTTTTTTCCTGAATATATTCAGGAAAAAACGCATACGCCCTTTTTGGCCAAGTGCATCATTGTGGACGTTCTACCTCTTTTCCTATGCTTTACATGCAATTCCAGTCTACCTCCTGAAATCGGTTTCCTGCAATTCTGCCCCGCTTTCAAGTCCTCTTGGCAGCCTTACTTTAATATATTTTTGGACGATAGCTGTCATTTATAACTCTGCATGTTTGTGAATTACAGTGCCCCTGAGCTCCTTTCATCAACTCGCTTTCTTGTGAGCTGGCGGCAACACCGCAGGATTGCTTCAGGCCCTAATGTGGTTCTGGCATGGCACTCCGAGCCTTTGGTTAATTCCTCTTCCTGGTGGGAAATGAGAGTTAAATTTGTCCGTCCAGACACCTCCAGCTAGTCTCTCATTGGTTCTCCCTATTCCTGTTCATTTTCCGCAGAAATTGCAAACTGGGCCAAACAGGAGGTTAAAGGCACTGACTCTCCAAGTGGGGAGAGTGTTAGTAAAGCGTCTGGAATGTTGCACCCGAGTACCAGGGGACGAAAACTGAGACACATTTGAACACATTTCCCGATCACACGTTGGATCATACTCTGGGTTCCACATGCATGTTTTAGCTGAAGGAAGAATCCCTTAAACCTGGAGAGTTGAGAACCATGGAATGGGTACCATGCAATATGACTTCAAAGGGTCTGCATTTGCTCACCGAACCTCACCAATCCGATCACTGCTGCATTTATGCCGCTGTACACACGCTTGATTCTCTTTCGGAGACATATAAATCCATAGGTTTTAAGATTCTTACTAGTCAGTTATATTCTTAGGCGTTTAATAAGGGGTGTTGAGTCCACTTCGTTGAGCAAGGAGTAGCTCTTGTCTATTACATATTTGGCTTATGGAAAGGTATCTGTGTTAATTTCAATCTCTGGTTTTATGCAGCACCCCAACTCACATTTCCCCTTAAGCAAGCATAAGTTGGTTTTCTACATTTGAGACACTATTCTGTTTTGTAATTCAGTTCTTGTGTAGCCAAGTTTACATTCCGTGTAGTAGTGATATCTTATGATGTTTCTTTTTCTGTGTGACTTATTTCACTTAGAATCATCGTACCTGAATCCACTCATTATGCTGCTACTGGCCTGATGACATAGATTTCATTGCTGAGTGATATTGCATTGTACGTAAGTACCACAACTTCTTTATCCATTTTTCACTTTCTGCGATATAGAACTTGTACTGTAAACGAGGTTCTTGTAAACAGAGCCGTCCCAAACTTTGGGGTGGCTGTGTCTTTTTGATTTTAATTTCCCTTATCTATAGGACCATAAGTGGAAGTGCCCTAGGCTCTGTTGCTTTGTTTTTTAGATGTTTCAGGAAACACCATACACTACTCCAGAGTGGCTGTTGGCAATTTACATCCCGCCCATCAGCATAACAAGGCTCCCAGTTCTCCATGGCCTGTCCTGCCTTTCTGGATTTTACACTTTTTTCAGATGGCCCTTTTGACCGGGGGGCAGTGAAACTTCATTGTAGTACAGATTTCCTTTGCAAGCTTGCTTGGTTGGCCAAAAAGGGCGTATGCGTTTTTTCCTGAATATATTCAGGAAAAAACGCATACGCCCTTTTGGGCCAAGTGCATCATTGTGGACGTTCTGCCTCTTTTCCTATGCTTTACATGCAATTCCAGTCTACCTCCTGAAATCGGTTTCCTGCAATTCTGCCCCGCTTTCAAGTCCTCTTGGCAGCCTTACTTCAATATATTTTTTGGATGATAGCTGTCATTTATAACTCTGCAGGTTTGTGAATTACAGTGCCCCTGAGCTCCTTTCTTCAACTCGCTTTCTTGTGAGCTGGCCGCAACACCGCAGGATTGCTTCAGGCCCTAGTGTGGTTCCGGCATGGCTCGCTGAGCCTTTGGTTAATTCCGCTTCCTGGTGGGAAATGAGAGTTAAATTTGCCCGTCCAGACACCTCCAGCTAGTCTCTCATTGGTTCTCCCTATTCCTGTTCATTTTCCGCAGAAATTGCAAACTGGGTCAAACAGGAGGTTAAAGGCACTGACTCTCCAAGTGGGGAGAGTGTTAGTAAAGCGTCTGGAATGTTGCACCCGAGTACCAGGGGACGAAAACTAAGACACATTTGAACACGTTTCCCGATCACACGGTGGATCATACTCTGGGTTCCGCATGCATGTTTTAGCTGAAGGAAGAATCCCTTAAACCTGGAGAGTTGAGAACCATGGAATGGGTACCATGCAATATGAATTCAAAGGGTCTGCATTTGCTCACCGAATCTCACCAATCCGATCACTGCTGCATTTATGCCGCAGTACACACGCTTGATTCTCTTTTGGAGACATATAAATCCATAGGTTTTAAGATTCTTACTAGTCAGGTATATTCTTAGGCGTTTAATATGGGGTGTTGAGTCCACTTCGTTGAGCAAGCAGTAGCTCTTGTCTATTACATATTTGGCTTATGGAAAGGTATCTGTGCTAATTTCAATCTCTGGTTTTATGCAGCACCCCAACTCACCTTTCCCCTTAAGCAAGCATAAGTTGGTGTTCTACATTTGAGACACTGTTCTGTTTTGTAATTCAGTTCCTGTGTAGCCAAGTTTACATTCCGTATAGTAGTGATATCTTATGATGTTTCTTTTTCTGTGTGACTTATTTCACTTAGAATCATCGTACCTGAATCCACTCATTATGCTGCTACTGGCCTGATGACATAGATTTCATTGCTGAGTGATATTGCATTGTATGTAAGTACCACAACTTCTTTATCCATTTTTCGCTTTCTGCGATATTGAACTTGTACTGTAAACGAGGTTCTTGTAAACAGAGCCATGCCAAATTTTGGAGTGGCTGTGTCTTTTCGATTTTAATTTCCCTAAGCTATAGGACCATAAGTGGAAGTGCCCTAGGCTCTGTTGCTTTGTTTTTTAGATGTTTCAGGAAACACCATACACTTCTCCAGAGTGGCTGTTGGCAATTTACATCCCGCGCATCAGCATAACAAGGCTCCCAGTTCTCCAAGGCCTGTCCTGCCTTTCTGGATTTTACACTTTTTTCAGATGGCCCTTTTGACCGGGGGGCAGTGAGACTTCATTGCAGTGCAGATTTCCTTTGCAAGCTTGCTTGGTTGGCCAAAAAGGACGTATGCGTTTTTTCCTGAATATATTCAGGAAAAAACGCATACGCCCTTTTTGGCCAAGTGCATCATTGTGGACGTTCTGCCTCTTTTCCTATGCTTTACATGCAATTCCAGTCTACCTCCTGAAATCGGTTTCCTGCAATTCTGCCCCGCTTTCAAGTCCTCTTGGCAGCCTTACTTCAATATATTTTTGGACGATAGCTGTCATTTATAACTCTGCAGGTTTGTGAATTACAGGGCCCCTGAGCTCCTTTCTTCAACTCGCTTTCTTGTGAGCTGGCCGCAACACCGCAGGATTGCTTCAGGCCCTAGTGTGGTTCCGGCATGGCACGCTGAGCCTTTGGTTAATTCCTCTTCCTGGTGGGAAATGAGAGTTAAATTTGCCCGTCCAGACACCTCCAGCTAGTCTCTCATTGGTTCTCCCTATTCCTGTTCATTTTCCGCAGAAATTGCAAACTGGGCCAAACAGGAGGTTAAAGGCACTGACTCTCCAAGTGAGGAGAGTGTTAGTAAAGCGTCTGGAATGATGCACCCGAGTACCAGGGGACAAAAACTGAGACACATTTGAACACGTTTCCCGATCACACAGTGGATCATACTCTGGGTTCCACATGCATGTTTTAGCTGAAGGAAGATTCCGTTAAACCTGGAGAGTTGAGACCCATGGAATGGATACCATGCAGTTTGAATTCAAAGGGTCTGCATTTGCTCACCAAAGCTCACCAATCGTATCACTGCTGCGTTTATGTTGCTGTACACACCCTGGATTCTCTTTTGGAGACATATAAATCCATAGGTTTTAAGATTCTTACTAGTCACGTATATTCTTAGGCGTTTAATATGGGGTGTTGAGTCCACTTCGCTGAGCAAGGAGTAGCTCTTGTCTATTACATATTTGGCTTTTGGAACGGTATCTGTGCTAATTTCAATCTCTGGTTTTATGCAGCACTCCAACTCACCTTTCCCCTTAAGCAAGCATAAGTTGGTTTTCTACATTTGAGACCATATTCTTTTTTGTAATTCAGTTCCTGTGTAGCCAAGTTTACATTCCGTGTAGTAGTGATATCTTATGATGTTTCTTTTTCTGTGTGACTTATTTCACTTAGAATCATCGTACCTGAATCCACTCATTATGCTGCTACTGGCCTGATGACATAGATTTCATTGCTGAGTGATATTGCATTGTACGTAAGTACCACAACTTCTTTATCCTATTTTTGCTTTCTGTGATATTGAACTTGTACCGTAAATGAGGTTCTTGTAAACAGAGCCGTCCCAAACTTTGGGGTGGCTGTGTCTTTTTGATTTTAATTTCCCTAAGCTATAGGACCATAAGTGGAAGTGCCCTAGGTTCTGTTGCTTTGTTTTTTGGATGTTTTAGGAAACACCATACACTTCTCCAGAGTGGCTGTTGGCAATTTACATCCTGCCCATCTGCATAAGAAGGTTCCCAGTTCTCCATGGCCTGTCCTGCCTTTCTGGATTTTACACTTTTTTCAGATGACCCTTTTGACCGGGGGGCAGTGAGACTTCATTGTAGTGCAGATTTCCTTTGCAAGCTTGCTTGGTTGGCCAAAAAGGGCGTATGCGTTTTTTCCTGAATATATTCAGGAAAAAACGCATACGCCCTTTTTGGCCAAGTGCATCATTGTGGACGTTCTACCTCTTTTCCTATGCTTTACATGCAATTCCAGTCTACCTCCTGAAATCGGTTTCCTGCAATTCTGCCCCGCTTTCAAGTCCTCTTGGCAGCCTTACTTTAATATATTTTTGGACGATAGCTGTCATTTATAACTCTGCATGTTTGTGAATTACAGTGCCCCTGAGCTCCTTTCATCAACTCGCTTTCTTGTGAGCTGGCGGCAACACCGCAGGATTGCTTCAGGCCCTAATGTGGTTCTGGCATGGCACTCCGAGCCTTTGGTTAATTCCTCTTCCTGGTGGGAAATGAGAGTTAAATTTGTCCGTCCAGACACCTCCAGCTAGTCTCTCATTGATTCTCCCTATTCCTGTTCATTTTCCGCAGAAATTGCAAACTGGGCCAAACAGGAGGTTAAAGGCACTGACTCTCCAAGTGGGGAGAGTGTTAGTAAAGCGTCTGGAATGTTGCACCCGAGTACCAGGGGACGAAAACGGAGACACATTTGAACACATTTCCTGATCACACGTTGGATCATACTCTGGGTTCCACATGCATGTTTTAGCTGTAGGAAGAATCCCTTAAACCTGGAGAGTTGAGAACCATGGAATGGGTACCATGCAATATGACTTCAAAGGGTCTGCATTTGCTCACCGAACCTCACCAATCCGATCACTGCTGCATTTATGCCGCTGTACACACGCTTGATTCTCTTTCGGAGACATATAAATCCATAGGTTTTAAGATTCTTACTAGTCAGTTATATTCTTAGGCGTTTAATAAGGGGTGTTGAGTCCACTTCGTTGAGCAAGGAGTAGCTCTTGTCTATTACATATTTGGCTTATGGAAAGGTATCTGTGTTAATTTCAGTCTCTGGTTTTATGCAGCACCCCAACTCACCTTTCCCCTTAAGCAAGCATAAGTTGGTTTTCTACATTTGAGACACTATTCTGTTTTGTAATTCAGTTCCTGTGTAGCCAAGTTTACATTCCGTGTAGTAGTGATATCTTATGATGTTTCTTTTTCTGTGTGACTTATTTCACTTAGAATCATCGTACCTGAATCCACTCATTATGCTGCTACTGGCCTGATGACATAGATTTCATTGCTGAGTGATATTGCATTGTACGTAAGTACCATAACTTCTTTATCCATTTTTCGCTTTCTGCGATATAGAACTTGTACTGTAAACGAGGTTCTTGTAAACAGAGCCGTCCCAAACTTTGGGGTGGCTGTGTCTTTTTGATTTTAATTTCCCTTATCTATAGGACCATAAGTGGAAGTGCCCTAGGCTCTGTTGCTTTGTTTTTTAGATGTTTCAGGAAACACCATACACTTCTTCAGAGTGGCTGTTGGCAATTTACATCCCGCCCATCAGCATAACAAGGCTCCGAGTTCTCCATGGCCTGTCCTGCCTTTCTGGATTTTACACTTTTTTCAGATGGCCCTTTTCACCGGGGGGCAGTGAGACTTCATTGTAGTGCAGATTTCCTTTGCAAGCTTGCTTGGTTGGCCAAAAAGGGCGTATGCGTTTTTTCCTGAATATATTCAGGAATAAACGCATACGCCCTTTTTGGCCAAGTGCATCATTGTGGACGTTCTGCCTCTTTTCCTATGCTTTACATGCAATTCCAGTCTACCTCCTGAAATCGGTTTCCTGCAATTCTGCCCCGCTTTCAAGTCCTCTTGGCAGCCTTACTTCAATATATTTTTTGGACGATAGCTGTCATTTATAACTCTGCAGGTTTGTGAATTACAGTGCCCCTGAGCTCCTTTCTTCAACTCGCTTTCTTGTGAGCTGGCCGCAACACCGCAGGATTGCTTCAGGTCCTAGTGTGGTTCCGGCATGGCTCGCTGAGCCTTTGGTTAATTCCGCTTCCTGGTGGGAAATGAGAGTTAAATTTGCCCGTCCAGACACCTCCAGCTAGTCTCTCATTGGTTCTCCCTATTCCTGTTCATTTTCCGCAGAAATTGCAAACTGGGTCACACAGGAGGTTAAAGGCACTGACTCTCCAAGTGGGGAGAGTGTTAGTAAAGCGTCTGGAATGTTGCACCGGAGTACCAGGGGACGAAAACTAAGACACATTTGAACACGTTTCCCGATCACACGGTGGATCATACTCTGGGTTCCGCATGCATGTTTTAGCTGAAGGAAGAATCCCTTAAACCTGGAGAGTTGAGAACCTTGGAATGGGTACCATGCAATATGAATTCAAAGGGTCTGCATTTGCTCACCGAATCTCACCAATCCGATCACTGCTGCATTTATGCCGCAGTACACACGCTTGATTCTCTTTTGGAGACATATAAATCCATAGGTTTTAAGATTCTTACTAGTCAGGTATATTCTTAGGCGTTTAATATGGGGTGTTGAGTCCACTTCGTTGAGCAAGCAGTAGCTCTTGTCTATTACATATTTGGCTTATGGAAAGGTATCTGTGCTAATTTCAATCTCTGGTTTTATGCAGCACCCCAACTCTCCTTTCCCCTTAAGCAAGCATAAGTTGGTGTTCTACATTTGAGACACTGTTCTGTTTTGTAATTCAGTTCCTGTGTAGCCAAGTTTACATTCCGTGTAGTAGTGATATCTTATGATGTTTCTTTTTCTGTGTGACTTATTTCACTTAGAATCATCGTACCTGAATCCACTCATTATGCTGCTACTGGCCTGATGACATAGATTTCATTGCTGAGTGATACTGCATTGTATGTAAGTACCACAACTTCTTTATCCATTTTTCGCTTTCTGCGATATTGAACTTGTACTGTAAACGAGGTTCTTGTAAACAGAGCCATGCCACATATTGGAGTGGCTGTGTCTTTTCGATTTTAATTTCCCTAAGCTATAGGACCATAAGTGGAAGTGCCCTAGGCTCTGTTGCTTTGTTTTTTAGATGTTTCAGGAAACACCATACACTTCTCCAGAATGGCTGTTGGCAATTTACATCCCGCGCATCAGCATAACAAGGCTCCCAGTTCTCCAAGGCCTGTCCTGCCTTTCTGGATTTTACACTTTTTTCAGATGGCCCTTTTGACCGGGGGGCAGTGAGACTTCATTGCAGTGCAGATTTCCTTTGCAAGCTTGCTTGGTTGGCCAAAAAGGACGTATGCGTTTTTTCCTGAATATATTCAGGAAAAAACGCATACGCCCTTTTTGGCCAAGTGCATCATTGTGGACGTTCTGCCTCTTTTCCTATGCTTTACATGCAATTCCAGTCTACCTCCTGAAATCGGTTTCCTGCAATTCTGCCCCGCTTTCAAGTCCTCTTGGCAGCCTTACTTCAATATATTTTTGGACGATAGCTGTCATTTATAACTCTGCAGGTTTGTGAATTACAGGGCCCCTGAGCTCCTTTCTTCAACTCGCTTTCTTGTGAGCTGGCCACAACACCGCAGGATTTCTTCAGGCCCTAGTGTGGTTCCGGCATGGCACGCTGAGCCTTTGGTTAATTCCTCTTCCTGGTGGGAAATGAGAGTTAAATTTGCCCGTCCAGACACCTCCAGCTAGTCTCTCATTGGTTCTCCCTATTCCTGTTCATTTTCCGCAGAAATTGCAAACTGGGCCAAACAGGAGGTTAAAGGCACTGACTCTCCAAGTGGGGAGAGTGTTAGTAAAGCGTCTGGAATGATGCACCCGAGTACCAGGGGACAAAAACTGAGACACATTTGAACACGTTTCCCGATCACACAGTGGATCATACTCTGGGTTCCACATGCATGTTTTCGCTGAAGGAAGATTCCGTTAAACCTGGAGAGTTGAGACCCATGGAATGGATACCATGCAGTTTGAATTCAAAGGGTCTGCATTTGCTCACCAAAGCTCACCAATCGTATCACTGCTGCGTTTATGTTGCTGTACACACCCTGGATTCTCTTTTGGAGACATATAAATCCATAGGTTTTAAGATTCTTACTAGTCAGGTATATTCTTAGGCGTTTAATATGGGGTGTTGAGTCCACTTCGCTGAGCAAGGAGTAGCTCTTGTCTATTACATATTTGGCTTTTGGAACGGTATCTGTGCTAATTTCAATCTCTGGTTTTATGCAGCACTCCAACTCACCTTTCCCCTTAAGCAAGCATAAGTTGGTTTTGTACATTTGAGACCCTATTCTGTTTTGTATTTCAGTTCCTGTGTAGCCAAGTTTACATTCCGTGTAGTAGTGATATCTTATGATGTTTCTTTTTCTGTGTGACTTATTTCACTTAGAATCATCGTACCTGAATCCACTCATTATGCTGCTACTGGCCTGATGACATAGATTTCATTGCTGAGTGATATTGCATTGTACGTAAGTACCACAACTTCTTTATCCTATTTTTGCTTTCTGTGATATTGAACTTGTACCGTAAATGAGGTTCTTGTAAACAGAGCCGTCCCAAACTTTGGGGTGGCTGTGTCTTTTTGATTTTAATTTCCCTAAGCTATAGGACCATAAGTGGAAGTGCCCTAGGTTCTGTTGCTTTGTTTTTTGGATGTTTTAGGAAACACCATACACTTCTCCAGAGTGGCTGTTGGCAATTTACATCCCGCCCATCTGCATAAGAAGGTTCCCAGTTCTCCATGGCCTGTCCTGCCTTTCTGGATTTTACACTTTTTTCAGATGACCCTTTTGATCGGGGGGCAGTGAGACTTCATTGTAGTGCAGATTTCCTTTGCAAGCTTGCTTGGTTGGCCAAAAAGGGCGTATGCGTTTTTTCCTGAATATATTCAGGAAAAAACGCATACGCCCTTTTTGGCCAAGTGCATCATTGTGGACGTTCTGCCTCTTTTCCTATGCTTTACATGCAATTCCAGTCTACCTCCTGAAATCGGTTTCCTGCAATTCTGCCCCGCTTTCAAGTCCTCTTGGCAGCCTTACTTAAATATATTTTTGGACGATAGCTGTCATTTATAACTCTGCATGTCTGTGAATTACAGTGCCCCTGAGCTCCTTTCATCAACTCGCTTTCTTGTGAGCTGGCGGCAACACCGCAGGATTGCTTCAGGCCCTAATGTGGTTCTGGCATGGCACTCCGAGCCTTTGGTTAATTCCTCTTCCTGGTGGGAAATGAGAGTAAAATTTGTCCGTCCAGACACCTCCAGCTAGTCTCTCATTGGTTCTCCCTATTCCTGTTCATTTTCCGCAGAAATTGCAAACTGGGCCAAACAGGAGGTTAAAGGCACTGACTCTCCAAGTGGGGAGAGTGTTAGTAAAGCGTCTGGAATGTTGCACCTGAGTACCAGGGGACGAAAACTAAGACACATTTGAACACGTTTCCCGATCACACGGTGGATCATACTCTGGGTTCCGCATGCATGTTTTAGCTGAAGGAAGAATCCCTTAAACCTGGAGAGTTGAGAACCATGGAATGGGTACCATGCAATATGACTTCAAAGGGTCTGCATTTGCTCACCGAACCTCACCAATCCGATCACTGCTGCATTTATGCCGCTGTACACACGCTTGATTCTCTTTCGGAGACATATAAATCCATAGGTTTTAAGATTCTTACTAGTCAGGTATATTCTTAGGCGTTTAATATGGGGTGTTGAGTCCACTTCGTTGAGCAAGCAGTAGCTCTTGTCTATTACATATTTGGCTTATGGAAAGGTATCTGTGCTAATTTCAATCTCTGGTTTTATGCAGCACCCCAACTCACCTTTCCCCTTAAGCAAGCATAAGTTGGTGTTCTACATTTGAGACACTGTTCTGTTTTGTAATTCAGTTCCTGTGTAGCCAAGTTTACATTCCGTGTATTAGTGATACCTTATGATGTTTCTTTTTCTGTGTGACTTATTTCACTTAGAATCATCGTACCTGAATCCACTCATTATGCTGCTACTGGCCTGATGACATGGATTTCATTGCTGAGTGATATTGCATTGTACGTAAGTACCACAACTTCTTTATCCATTTTTCGCTTTCTGCGATATTGAACTTGTACCGAATACGAGGTTCTTGTAAACAGAGCTGTCCCAAATTTTGGGGTGGCTGTGTCTTTTTGATTTTAATTTCCCTAAGCTATAGGACCATAAGTGGAAGTGCCCTAGGCTCTGTTGCTTTGTTTTTTAGATGTTTCAGGAAACACCATACACTTCTCCAGAGTGGCTGTTGGTAATTTACATCCCGCCCATCAGCATAAGAAGGCTCCCAGTTCTCCATGGCCTGTCCTCCCTTTCTGGATTTTACACTTTTTTCAGATGGCCCTTTTGACCGGGGGGCAGTGAGACTTCATTGTAGTGCAGATTTCCTTTGCAAGCTTGCTTGGTTGGCCAAAAAGGGCGTATGCGTTTTTTCCTGAATATATTCAGGAAAAAACGCATACGCCCTTTTTGGCCAAGTGCATCATTGTGGACGTTCTGCCTCTTTTCTTATGCTTTACATGCAATTCCAGTCTACCTCCTGAAATCGGTTTCCTGCAATTCTGCCTCGCTTTCAAGTCCTCTTGGCAGCCTTACTTCAATATATTTTTGGACGATAGCTGTCATTTATAACTCTGCAGGTTTGTGAATTACAGGGCCCCGGAGCTCCTTTCTTCAACTCGCTTTCTTGTGAGCTGGCCGCAACACCGCAGGATTGCTTCAGGCCCTAGTGTGGTTCCGGCATGGCACGCTGAGCCTTTGGTTAATTCCTCTTCCTGGTGGGAAATGAGAGTTAAATTTGCCCGTCCAGACACCTCCAGCTAGTCTCTCATTGGTTCTCCCTATTCCTGTTCATTTTCCGCAGAAATTGCAAACTGGGCCAAACAGGAGTTTAAAGGCACTGACTCTCCAAGTGGGGAGAGTGTTAGTAAAGCGTCTGGAATGTTGCACCCGAGTACCAGGGGACGAAAACTGAGACACATTTGAACACGTTTCCCGATCACACGGTGGGTCATACTCTAGGTTCCACATGCATGTTTTAGCTGAAGGAAGAATCCCTTAAACCTGGAGATTTGAGACCCATGGAATGGGTACCATGCAATATGACTTCAAAGGGTCTGCATTTGCTCACCGAACCTCACCTATCCTATCACTGCTGCATTTATGCCGCTGTACACACGCTTGATTCTCTTTCGGAGACATATAAATCCATAGGTTTTAAGATTCTTACTAGTCAGGTATATTCTTAGGCGTTTAATATGGGGTGTTGAGTCCACTTCGTTGAGCAAGGAGTAGCTCTTGTCTATTACATATTTGGCTTATGGAATGGTATCTGTGCTAATTTCAATCTCTGGTTTTATGCAGCACCCCAACTCACCATTCCCCTTAAGCAAGCATAAGTTGGTTTTCTACGTTTGAGACCCTGTTCTGTTTTGTAATTCAGTTCCTGTGTAGCCAAGTTTACATTCCGTGTATTAGTGATACCTTATGATGTTTCCTTTTCTGTGTGACTTATTTCACTTAGAATCATCGTACCTGAATCCACTCATTATGCTGCTACTGGCCTGATGACATAGATTTCATTGCTGAGTGATATTGCATTGTACGTAAGTACCACAACTTCTTTATCCATTTTTCGCTTTCTGCGATATTGAACTTGTACCGTATACGAGGTTCTTGTAAACAGAGCCGTCCCAAACTTTGGGGTGGCTGTGTCTTTTTGATTTTAATTTCGCTAAGCTATAGGACCATAAGTGGAAGTGCCCTAGGCTCTGTTGCTTTGTTTTTTAGATGTTTCAGGAAACACCATACACTTCTCCAGAGTGGCTGTTGGCAATTTACATCCCGCCCATCAGCATAAGAAGGCTCCCAGTTCTCCATGGCCTGTCCGGCCTTTCTGGATTTTACACTTTTTTCAGATGGCCCTTTTGACCGGGGGGCAGTGAGACTTCATTGTAGTGCAGATTTCCTTTGCAAGCTTGCTTGGTTGGCCAAAAAGTGCGTATGCGTTTTTTCCTGAATATATTCAGGAAAAAACGCATACGCCCTTTTTGGCCAAGTGCATCATTGTGGACGTTCTGCCTCTTTTCCTATGCTTTACATGCAATTCCAGTCTACCTCCTGAAATCGGTTTCCTGCAATTCTGCCTCGCTTTCAAGTCCTCTTGGCAGGCTTACTTCAATATATTTTTGGACGATAGCTGTCATTTATAACTCTGCAGGTTTGTGAATTACAGGGCCCCGGAGCTCCTTTCTTCAACTAGCTTTCTTGTGAGCTGGCCGCAACACCGCAGGATTGCTTCAGGCCCTAGTGTGGTTCCGGCATGGCATGCTGAGCCTTTGGTTAATTCCTCTTCCTGGTGGGAAATGAGAGTTAAATTTGCCCGTCCAGACACCTCCAGCTAGTCTCTCATTGGTTCTCCCTATTCCTGTTCATTTTCCGCAGAAATTGCAAACTGGGCCAAACAGGAGTTTAAAGGCACTGACTCTCCAAGTGGGGATAGTGTTAGTAAAGCGTCTGGAATGTTGCACCCGAGTACCAGGGGACGAAAACTGAGACACATTTGAACACGTTTCCCGATCACACGGTGGATCATACTCTGGGTTCCACATGCATGTTTTAGCTGAAGGAAGAATCCCTTAAACCTGGAGAGTTGAGACCCATGGAATGGGTACCATGCAATATGACTTCAAAGGGTCTGCATTTGCTCACCGAACCTCACCAATCCTATCACTGCTGCATTTATGCCGCTGTACACACGCTTGATTCTCTTTCAGAGACATATAATTCCATAGGTTTTAAGATTCTTACTAGTCAGGTATATTCTTAGGCGTTTAATATGAGGTGTTGAGTCCACTTCGTTGAGCAAGGAGTAGCTCTTGTCTATTACATATTTGGCTTATGGAACGGTATCTGTGCTAATTTCAATCTCTGGTTTTATGCAGCACCCCAACTCACCATTCCCCTTAAGCAAGCATAAGTTGGTTTTCTACATTTGAGACCCTGTTCTGTTTTGTAATTCAGTTCCTGTGTAGCCAAGTTTACATTCCGTGTATTAGTGGTACCTTATGATGTTTCCTTTTCTGTGTGACTTATTTCACTTAGAATCATCGTACCTGAATCCACTCATTATGCTGCTACTGGCCTGATGACATAGATTTCATTGCTGAGTGATATTGCATTGTACGTAAGTACCACAACTTCTTTATCCATTTTTCGCTTTCTGCGATATTGAACTTGTACCGAATACGAGGTTCTTGTAAACAGAGCCGTCCCAAACTTTGGGGTGGCTGTGTCTTTTTGATTTTAATTTCCCTAAGCTATAGGACCATAAGTGGAAGTGCCCTAGGCTCTGTTGCTTTGTTTTTTAGATGTTTCAGGAAACACCATACACTTCTCCAGAGTGGCTGTTGGCAATTTACATCCCGCCCATCAGCATAAGAAGGCTCCCAGTTCTCCATGGCCTGTCCTCCCTTTCTGGATTTTACACTTTTTTCAGATGGCCCTTTTGACCGGGGGGCAGTGAGACTTCATTGTAGTGCAGATTTCTTTGCAAGCTTGCTTGGTTGGCCAAAAAGGGCGTATGCGTTTTTTCCTGAATATATTCAGGAAAAAACGCATATGCCCTTTTTGGCCAAGTGCATCACTGTGGACGTTCTGCCTCTTTTCCTATGCTTTACATGCAATTCCAGTCTACCTCCTGAAATTGGTTTCCTGCAATTCTGCCTCGCTTTCAAGTCCTCTTGGCAGGCTTACTTCAATATATTTTTGGACGATAGCTGTCATTTATAACTCTGCAGGTTTGTGAATTACAGGGCCCCGGAGCTCCTTTCTTCAACTCGCTTTCTTGTGAGCTGGCCGCAACACCGCAGGATTGCTTCAGGCCCTAGTGTGGTTCCGGCATGGCACGTTGAGCCTTTGGTTAATTCCTCTTCCTGGTGGGAAATGAGCGTTAAATTTGCCCGTCCAGACACCTCCAGCTAGTCTCTCATTGGTTCTCCCTATTCCTGTTCATTTTCCACAGAAATTGCAAACTGGGACAAACAGGAGGTTAAAGGCACTGACTCTCCAAGTGGGGAGAGTGTTAGTAAAGCGTCTGGAATGTGGCACCCGAGTACCAGGGGAAGAAAACTGAGACCCATTTGAACACGTTTCCCGATTACACGGTGGATCATACTCTGTTTTCCACATGCATGTTTTAGCTGAAGGAAGAATCCCTTAAACCTGGAGAGTTGAGACCCATGGAATGGGTACCATGCAATATGACTTCAAAGGGTCTGCATTTGCTCACCGAACCTCACCAATCCTATCACTGCTGCATTTATGCCGCTGTACACACGCTTGATTCTCTTTCGGAGACATATAAATCCATAGGTTTTAAGATTCTTACTAGTCAGGTATATTCTTAGGCGTTTAAGATGGGGTGTTGAGTCCACTTCGTTGAGCAAGGAGTAGCTCTTGTCTATTACATATTTGGCTTATGGAAAGGTATCTGTGCTGATTTCAATCTCTGGTTTTATGCAGCACCCCAACTCACCTTTCCCCTTAAGCAAGCATAAGTTGGTTTTCTACATTTGAGACCCTATTCTGTTTTGTAATTCAGTTCCTGTGTAGCCAAGTTTACATTCCGTGTATTAGTGATACCTTATGATGTTTTTTTTTCTGTGTGACTTATTTCACTTAGAATCATCGTACCTGAATCCACTCATTATGCTGCTACTGGCCTGATGACATAGATTTCATTGCTGAGTGATATTGCATTGTACGTAAGTACCACAACTTCTTTATCCATTTTTCGCTTTCTGCGATATTGAACTTGTACCGAATACGAGGTTCTTGTAAACAGAGCCGTCCCAAACTTTGGGGTGGCTGTGTCTTTTTGATTTTAATTTCCCTTAGCTATAGGACCATAAGTGGAAGTTCCCTAGGCTCTGTTGCTTTGTTTTTTAGATGTTTCAGGAAACACCATACACTTCTCCAGAGTGGCTGTTGGCAATTTACATCCCGCCCATCAGCATAAGAAGGCTCCCAGTTCTCCATGGCCTGTCCTCCCTTTCTGGATTTTACACGTTTTCCAGATGGCCCTTTTGACCGGGGGGCAGTGAGACTTCATTGTAGTGCAGATTTCCTTTGCAAGCTTGCTTGGTTGGCCAAAAAGTGCGTATGCGTTTTTTCCTGAATATATTCAGGAAAAAACGCATACGCCCTTTTTGGCCAAGTGCATCATTGTGGACGTTCTGCCTCTTTTCCTATGCTTTACATGCAATTCCAGTCTACCTCCTGAAATCGGTTTCCTGCAATTCTGCCTCGCTTTCAAGTCCTCTTGGCAGCCTTACTTCAATATATTTTTGGACGATAGCTGTCATTTATAACTCTGCAGGTTTGTGAATTACAGGGCCCCGGAGCTCCTTTCTTCAACTCGCTTTCTTGTGAGCTGGCCGCAACACCGCAGGATTGCTTCAGGCCCTAGTGTGGTTCCGGCATGGCACGTTGAGCCTTTGGTTAATTCCTCTTCCTGGTGGGAAATGAGCGTTAAATTTGCCCGTCCAGACACCTCCAGCTAGTCTCTCATTGGTTCTCCCTATTCCTGTTCATTTTCCACAGAAATTGCAAACTGGGCCAAACAGGAGTTTAAAGGCACTGACTCTCCAAGTGGGGAGAGTGTTAGTAAAGCGTCTGGAATGTTGCACCCGAGTACCAGGGGACGAAAACTGAGACCCATTTGAACACGTTTCCCGATCACACGGTGGATCATACTCTAGGTTCCACATGCATGTTTTAGCTGAAGGAAGAATCCCTTAAACCTGGAGATTTGAGACCCATGGAATGGGTACCATGCAATATGACTTCAAAGGGTCTGCATTTGCTCACCGAACCTCACCAATCCTATCACTGCTGCATTTATGCCGCTGTACACACGCTTGATTCTCTTTCGGAGACATATAAATCCATAGGTTTTAAGATTCTTACTAGTCAGGTATATTCTTAGGCGTTTAATATGGGGTGTTGAGTCCACTTCGTTGAGCAAGGAGTAGCTCTTGTCTATTACATATTTGGCTTATGGAATGGTATCTGTGCTAATTTCAATCTCTGGTTTTATGCAGCACCCCAACTCACCATTCCCCTTAAGCAAGCATAAGTTGGTTTTCTACATTTGAGACCCTGTTCTGTTTTGTAATTCAGTTCCTGTGTAGCCAAGTTTACATTCCGTGTATTAGTGATACCTTATGATGTTTCCTTTTCTGTGTGACTTATTTCACTTAGAATCATCGTACCTGAATCCACTCATTATGCTGCTACTGGCCTGATGACATAGATTTCATTGCTGAGTGATATTGCATTGTACGTAAGTACCACAACTTCTTTATCCATTTTTCGCTTTCTGCGATATTGAACTTGTACCGTATACGAGGTTCTTGTAAACAGAGCCGTCCCAAACTTTGGGGTGGCTGTGTCTTTTTGATTTTAATTTCCCTAAGCTATAGGACCATAAGTGGAAGTGCCCTAGGCTCTGTTGCTTTGTTTTTTAGATGTTTCAGGAAACACCATACACTTCTCCAGAGTGGCTGTTGGCAATTTACATCCCGCCCATCAGCACAAGAAGGCTCCCAGTTCTCCATGGCCTGTCCTCCCTTTCTGGATTTTACACTTTTTTCAGATGGCCCTTTTGACCGGGGGGCAGTGAGACTTCATTGTAGTGCAGATTTCCTTTGCAAGCTTGCTTGGTTGGCCAAAAAGGGCGTATGCGTTTTTTCCTGAATATATTCAGGAAAAAACGCATACGCCCTTTTTGGCCAAGTGCATCTTTGTGGACGTTCTGCCTCTTTTCCTATGCTTTACATGCAATTCCAGTCTACCTCCTGAAATCGGTTTCCTGCAATTCTGCCCCGCTTTCAAGTCCTCTTGGCAGGCTTACTTCAATATATTTTTGGACGATAGCTGTCATTTATAACTCTGCAGGTTTGTGAATTACAGGGCCCCGGAGCTCCTTTCTTCAACTCGCTTTCTTGTGAGCTGGCCGCAACACCGCAGGATTGCTTCAGGCCCTAGTGTAGTTCCGGCATGGCACGCTGAGCCTTTGGTTAATTCCTCTTCCTGGTGGGAAATGAGCGTTAAATTTGCCCGTCCAGGCACCTCCAGCTAGTCTCTCATTGGTTCTCCCTATTCCTGTTCATTTTCCACAGAAATTGCAAACTGGGACAAACAGGAGGTTAAAGGCACTGACTCTCCAAGTGGGGAGAGTGTTAGTAAAGCGTCTGGAATGTTGCACCCGAGTACCAGGGGACGAAAACTGAGACCCATTTGAACACGTTTCCCGATCACACGGTGGATCATACTCTGTTTTCCACATGCATGTTTTAGCTGAAGGAAGAATCCCTTAAACCTGGAGAGTTGAGACCCATGGAATGGGTACCATGCAATATGACTTCAAAGGGTCTGCATTTGCTCACCGAACCTCACCAATCCTATCACTGCTGCATTTATGCCGCTGTACACACGCTTGATTCTCTTTCAGAGACATATAAATCCATAGGTTTTAAGATTCTTACTAGTCAGGTATATTCTTAGGCGTTTAATATGGGGTGTTGAGTCCACT
The DNA here is from genome assembly GCF_964374135.1 of Grampus griseus. Classification (NCBI taxonomy): domain Eukaryota; kingdom Metazoa; phylum Chordata; class Mammalia; order Artiodactyla; family Delphinidae; genus Grampus; species Grampus griseus. The sequence continues at coordinate 75,659 of NW_028132798.1, read as the reverse complement.
TCGTTGAGCAAGCAGTAGCTCTTGTCTATTACATATTTGGCTTATGGAAAGGTATCTGTGCTGATTTCAATCTCTGGTTTTATGCAGCACCCCAACTCACCTTTCCCCTTAAGCAAGCATAAGTTGGTTTTCTACATTTGAGACCCTATTCTGTTTTGTAATTCAGTTCCTGTGTAGCCAAGTTTACATTCCGTGTATTAGTGATACCTTATGATGTTTCTTTTTCTGTGTGACTTATTTCACTTAGAATCATCGTACCTGAATCCACTCATTATGCTGCTACTGGCCTGATGACATAGATTTCATTGCTGAGTGATATTGCATTGTACGTAAGTACCACAACTTCTTTATCCATTTTTCGCTTTCTGCGATATTGAACTTGTACCGAATACGAGGTTCTTGTAAACAGAGCCGTCCCAAACTTTGAGGTGGCTGTGTCTTTTTGATTTTAATTTCCCTAAGCTATAGGACCATAAGTGGAAGTGCCCTAGGCTCTGTTGCTTTGTTTTTTAGATGTTTCAGGAAACACCATACACTTCTCCAGAGTGGCTGTTGGCAATTTACATCCCGCCCATCAGCATAAGAAGGCTCCCAGTTCTCCATGGCCTGTCCTCCCTTTCTGGATTTTACACTTTTTTCAGATGGCCCTTTTGACCGGGGGGCAGTGAGACTTCATTGTAGTGCAGATTTCCTTTGCAAGCTTGCTTGGTTGGCCAAAAAGGGCGTATGCGTTTTTTCCTGAATATATTCAGGAAAAAAGGCATACGCCCTTTTTGGCCAAGTGCATCATTGTGGACGTTCTGCCTCTTTTCCTATGCTTTACATGCAATTCCAGTCTACCTCCTGAAATCGGTTTCCTGCAATTCTGCCTCGCTTTCAAGTCCTCTTGGCAGCCTTACTTCAATATATTTTTGGACGATAGCTGTCATTTATAACTCTGCAGGTTTGTGAATTACAGGGCCCCGGAGATCCTTTCTTCAACTCGCTTTCTTGTGAGCTGGCCGCAACACCGCAGGATTGCTTCAGGCCCTAGTGTGGTTCTGGCATGGCACGCTGAGCCTTTGGTTAATTCCTCTTCCTGGTGGGAAATGAGAGTTAAATTTGCCCGTCCAGACACCTCCAGCTAGTCTCTCATTGGTTCTCCCTATTCCTGTTCATTTTCCACAGAAATTGCAAACTGGGCCAAACAGGAGTTTAAAGGCACTGACTCTCCATGTGGGGAGAGTGTTAGTAAAGCGTCTGGAATGTTGCACCCGAGTACCAGGGGACGAAAACTGAGACCCATTTGAACACGTTTCCCGATCACACGGTGGATCATACTCTAGGTTCCACATGCATGTTTTAGCTGAAGGAAGAATCCCTTAAACCTGGAGATTTGAGACCCATGGAATGGGTACCATGCAATATGACTTCAAAGGGTCTGCATTTGCTCACCGAACCTCATCAATCCTATCACTGCTGCATTTATGCCGCTGTACACACGCTTGATTCTCTTTCGGAGACATATAAATCCATAGGTTTTAAGATTCTTACTAGTCAGGTATATTCTTAGGCGTTTAATATGGGGTGTTGAGTCCACTTCGTTGAGCAAGGAGTAGCTCTTGTCTATTACATATTTGGCTTATGGAACGGTATCTGTGCTAATTTCAATCTCTGGTTTTATGCAGCACCCCAACTCACCATTCCCCTTAAGCAAGCATAAGTTGGTTTTCTACATTTGAGACCCTGTTCTGTTTTGTAATTCAGTTCCTGTGTAGCCAAGTTTACATTCCATGTATTAGTGATACCTTATGATGTTTCCTTTTCTGTGTGACTTATTTCACTTAGAATCATCGTACCTGAATCCACTCATTATGCTGCTACTGGCCTGATGACATAGATTTCATTGCTGAGTGATATTGCATTGTACGTAAGTACCACAACTTCTTTATCCATTTTTCGCTCTCTGCGATATTGAACTTGTACCGTATACGAGGTTCTTGTAAACAGAGCCGTCCCAAACTTTGGGGTGGCTGTGTCTTTTTGATTTTAATTTCCCTAAGCTATAGGACCATAAGTGGAAGTGCCCTAGGCTCTGTTGCTTTGTTTTTTAGATGTTTCAGGAAACACCATACACTTCTCCAGAGTGGTTGTTGGCAATTTACATCCCGCCCATCAGCATAAGAAGGCTCCCAGTTCTCCATGGCCTGTCCTCCCTTTCTGGATTTTACACTTTTTTCAGATGGCCCTTTTGACCGGGGGGCAGTGAGACTTCATTGTAGTGCAGATTTCCTTTGCAAGCTTGCTTGGTTGGCCAAAAAGTGCGTATGCGTTTTTTCCTGAATATATTCAGGAAAAAACGCATACGCCCTTTTTGGCCAAGTGCATCATTGTGGACGTTCTGCCTCTTTTCCTATGCTTTACATGCAATTCCAGTCTACCTCCTGAAATCGGTTTCCTGCAATTCTGCCTCGCTTTCAAGTCCTCTTGGCAGCCTTACTTCAATATATTTTTGGACGATAGCTGTCATTTATAACTCTGCAGGTTTGTGAATTACAGGGCCCCGGAGATCCTTTCTTCAACTCGCTTTCTTGTGAGCTGGCCGCAACACCGCAGGATTGCTTCAGGCCCTAGTGTGGTTCCGGCATGGCACGCTGAGCCTTTGGTTAATTCCTCTTCCTGGTGGGAAATGAGAGTTAAATTTGCCCGTCCAGACACCTCCAGCTAGTCTCTCATTGGTTCTCCCTATTCCTGTTCATTTTCCGCAGAAATTGCAAACTGGGCCAAACAGGAGTTTAAAGGCACTGACTCTCCAAGTGGGGAGAGTGTTAGTAAAGCGTCTGGAATGTTGCACCCGAGTACCAGGGGATGAAAACTGAGACACATTTGAACACGTTTCCCGATCACACGGTGGATCATACTCTAGGTTCCACATGCATGTTTTAGCTGAAGGAAGAATCCCTTAAACCTGGAGATTTGAGACCCATGGAATGGGTACCATGCAATATGACTTCAAAGGGTCTGCATTTGCTCACCGAACCTCACCAATCCTATCACTGCTGCATTTATGCCGCTGTACACACGCTTGATTCTCTTTCGGAGACATATAAATCCATAGGTTTTAAGATTCTTACTAGTCAGGTATATTCTTAGGCGTTTAATATGGGGTGTTGAGTCCACTTCGTTGAGCAAGGAGTAGCTCTTGTCTATTACATATTTGGCTTATGGAACGGTATCTGTGCTAATTTCAATCTCTGGTTTTATGCAGCACCCCAACTCACCATTCCCCTTAAGCAAGCATAAGTTGGTTTTCTACATTTGAGACCCTGTTCTGTTTTGTAATTCAGTTCCTGTGTAGCCAAGTTTACGTTCCGTGTATTAGTGATACCTTATGATGTTTCCCTTTCTGTGTGACTTATTTCACTTAGAATCATCGTACCTGAATCCACTCATTATGCTGCTACTGGCCTGATGACATAGATTTCATTGCTGAGTGATATTGCATTGTACGTAAGTACCACAACTTCTTTATCCATTTTTCGCTTTCTGCGATATTGAACTTGTACCGTATACGAGGTTCTTGTAAACAGAGCTGTCCCAAACTTTGGGGTGGCTGTGTCTTTTTGATTTTAATTTCCCTAAGCTATAGGACCATAAGTGGAAGTGCCCTAGGCTCTGTTGCTTTGTTTTTTAGATGTTTCAGGAAACACCATACACTTCTCCAGAGTGGCTGTTGGCAATTTACATCCCGCCCATCAGCATAAGAAGGCTCCCAGTTTTCCATGGCCTGTCCTCCCTTTCTGGATTTTACACTTTTTTCAGATGGCCCTTTTGACCGGGGGGCAGTGAGACTTCATTGTAGTGCAGATTTCCTTTGCAAGCTTGCTTGGTTGGCCAAAAAGTGTGTATGCGTTTTTTCCTGAATATATTCAGGAAAAAACGCCTACGCCCTTCTTGGCCAAGTGCATCATTGTGGACGTTCTGCCTCTTTTCCTATGCTTTACATGCAATTCCAGTCTACCTCCTGAAATCGGTTTCCTGCAATTCTGCCTCGCTTTCAAGTCCTCTTGGCAGGCTTACTTCAATATATTTTTGGACGATAGCTGTCATTTATAACTCTGCAGGTTTGTGAATTACAGGGCCCCGGAGCTCCTTTCTTCAACTCGCTTTCTTGTGAGCTGGCCGCAACACCGCATGTTTGCCTCAGGCCCTAGTGTGGTTCCGGCATGGCACGCTGAGCCTTTGGTTAATTCCTCTTCCTGGTGGGAAATGAGAGTTAAATTTGCCCGTCCAGACACCTCCAGCTAGTCTCTCATTGGTTCTCCCTATTCCTGTTCATTTTCCACAGAAATTGCAAACTGGGACAAACAGGAGGTTAAAGGCACTGACTCTCCAAGTGGGGAGAGTGTTAGTAAAGCGTCTGGAATGTGGCACCCGAGTACCAGGGGACGAAAACTGAGACCCATTTGAACACGTTTCCCGATCACACAGTGGATCATACTCTGTTTTCCACATGCATGTTTTAGCTGAAGGAAGAATCCCTTAAACCTGGAGAGTTGAGACCCATGTAATGGGTACCATGCAATATGACTTCAAAGGGTCTGCATTTGCTCACCGAACCTCACCAATCCTATCACTGCTGCATTTATGCCGCTGTACACACGCTTGATTCTCTTTCGGAGACATATAAATCCATAGGTTTTAAGATTCTTACTTGTCAGGTATATTCTTAGGCGTTTAAGATGTGGTGTTGAGTCCACTTCGTTGAGCAAGGAGTAGCTCTTGTCTATTACATATTTGGCTTATGGAAAGGTATCTGTGCTGATTTCAATCTCTGGTTTTATGCAGCACCCCAACTCACCTTTCCCCTTAAGCAAGCATAAGTTGGTTTTCTACATTTGAGACCCTATTCTGTTTTGTAATTCAGTTCCTGTGTAGCCAAGTTTACATTCCGTGTATTAGTGATACCTTATGATGTTTCCTTTTCTGTGTGACTTATTTCACTTAGAATCATCGTACCTGAATCCACTCATTATGCTGCTACTGGCCTGATGACATAGATTTCATTGCTGAGTGATATTGCATTGTACGTAAGTACCACAACTTCTTTATCCATTTTTCGCTTTCTGCGATATTGAACTTGTACCGAATACGAGGTTCTTGTAAACAGAGCCGTCCCAAACTTTGAGGTGGCTGTGTCTTTTTGATTTTAATTTCCCTAAGCTATAGGACCATAAGTGGAATTGCCCTAGGCTCTGTTGCTTTGTTTTTTAGATGTTTCAGGAAACACCATACACTTCTCCAGAGTGGCTGTTGGCAATTTACATCCCGCCCATCAGCATAAGAAGGCTCCCAGTTCTCCATGGCCTGTCCTCCCTTTCTGGATTTTACACTTTTTTCAGATGGCCCTTTTGACCGGGGGGCAGTGAGACTTCATTGTAGTGCAGATTTCCTTTGCAAGCTTGCTTGGTTGGCCAAAAAGTGCGTATGCGTTTTTTCCTGAATATATTCAGGAAAAAAGGCATACGCCCTTTTTGGCCAAGTGCATCATTGTGGACGTTCTGCCTCTTTTCCTATGCTTTACATGCAATTCCAGTCTACCTCCTGAAATCGGTTTCCTGCAATTCTGCCTCGCTTTCAAGTCCTCTTGGCAGCCTTACTTCAATATATTTTTGGACGATAGCTGTCATTTATAACTCTGCAGGTTTGTGAATTACAGGGCCCCGGAGATCCTTTCTTCAACTCGCTTTCTTGTGAGCTGGCCGCAACACCGCAGGATTGCTTCAGGCCCTAGTGTGGTTCTGGCATGGCACGCTGAGCCTTTGGTTAATTCCTCTTCCTGGTGGGAAATGAGAGTTAAATTTGCCCGTCCAGACACCTCCAGCTAGTCTCTCATTGGTTCTCCCTATTCCTGTTCATTTTCCACAGAAATTGCAAACTGGGCCAAACAGGAGTTTAAAGGCACTGACTCTCCATGTGGGGAGAGTGTTAGTAAAGCGTCTGGAATGTTGCACCCGAGTACCAGGGGACGAAAACTGAGACCCATTTGAACACGTTTCCCGATCACACGGTGGATCATACTCTAGGTTCCACATGCATGTTTTAGCTGAAGGAAGAATCCCTTAAACCTGGAGATTTGAGACCCATGGAATGGGTACCATGCAATATGACTTCAAAGGGTCTGCATTTGCTCACCGAACCTCATCAATCCTATCACTGCTGCATTTATGCCGCTGTACACACGCTTGATTCTCTTTCGGAGACATATAAATCCATAGGTTTTAAGATTCTTACTAGTCAGGTATATTCTTAGGCGTTTAATATGGGGTGTTGAGTCCACTTCGTTGAGCAAGGAGTAGCTCTTGTCTATTACATATTTGGCTTATGGAACGGTATCTGTGCTAATTTCAATCTCTGGTTTTATGCAGCACCCCAACTCACCATTCCCCTTAAGCAAGCATAAGTTGGTTTTCTACATTTGAGACCCTGTTCTGTTTTGTAATTCAGTTCCTGTGTAGCCAAGTTTACATTCCATGTATTAGTGATACCTTATGATGTTTCCTTTTCTGTGTGACTTATTTCACTTAGAATCATCGTACCTGAATCCACTCATTATGCTGCTACTGGCCTGATGACATAGATTTCATTGCTGAGTGATATTGCATTGTACGTAAGTACCACAACTTCTTTATCCATTTTTCGCTTTCTGCGATATTGAACTTGTACCGTATACGAGGTTCTTGTAAACAGAGCCGTCCCAAACTTTGGGGTGGCTGTGTCTTTTTGATTTTAATTTCCCTAAGCTATAGGACCATAAGTGGAAGTGCCCTAGGCTCTGTTGCTTTGTTTTTTAGATGTTTCAGGAAACACCATACACTTCTCCAGAGTGGCTGTTGGCAATTTACATCCCGCCCATCAGCATAAGAAGGCTCCCAGTTCTCCATGGCCTGTCCTCCCTTTCTGGATTTTACACTTTTTTCAGATGGCCCTTTTGACCGGGGGGCAGTGAGACTTCATTGTAGTGCAGATTTCCTTTGCAAGCTTGCTTGGTTGGCCAAAAAGTGCGTATGCGTTTTTTCCTGAATATATTCAGGAAAAAACGCATACACCCTTTTTGGCCAAGTGCATCATTGTGGACGTTCTGCCTCTTTTCCTATGCTTTACATGCAATTCCAGTCTACCTCCTGAAATCGGTTTCCTGCAATTCTGCCTCGCTTTCAAGTCCTCTTGGCAGCCTTACTTCAATATATTTTTGGACGATAGCTGTCATTTATAACTCTGCAGGTTTGTGAATTACAGGGCCCCGGAGATCCTTTCTTCAACTCGCTTTCTTGTGAGCTGGCCGCAACACCGCAGGATTGCTTCAGGCCCTAGTGTGGTTCCGGCATGGCACGCTGAGCCTTTGGTTAATTCCTCTTCCTGGTGGGAAATGAGAGTTAAATTTGCCCGTCCAGACACCTCCAGCTAGTCTCTCATTGGTTCTCCCTATTCCTGTTCATTTTCCGCAGAAATTGCAAACTGGGCCAAACAGGAGTTTAAAGGCACTGACTCTCCAAGTGGGGAGAGTGTTAGTAAAGCGTCTGGAATGTTGCACCCGAGTACCAGGGGATGAAAACTGAGACACATTTGAACACGTTTCCCGATCACACGGTGGATCATACTCTAGGTTCCACATGCATGTTTTAGCTGAAGGAAGAATCCCTTAAACCTGGAGATTTGAGACCCATGGAATGGGTACCATGCAATATGACTTCAAAGGGTCTGCATTTGCTCACCGAACCTCACCAATCCTATCACTGCTGCATTTATGCCGCTGTACACACGCTTGATTCTCTTTCGGAGACATATAAATCCATAGGTTTTAAGATTCTTACTAGTCAGGTATATTCTTAGGCGTTTAATATGGGGTGTTGAGTCCACTTCGTTGAGCAAGGAGTAGCTCTTGTCTATTACATATTTGGCTTATGGAACGGTATCTGTGCTAATTTCAATCTCTGGTTTTATGCAGCACCCCAACTCACCATTCCCCTTAAGCAAGCATAAGTTGGTTTTCTACATTTGAGACCCTGTTCTGTTTTGTAATTCAGTTCCTGTGTAGCCAAGTTTACGTTCCGTGTATTAGTGATACCTTATGATGTTTCCTTTTCTGTGTGACTTATTTCACTTAGAATCATCGTACCTGAATCCACTCATTATGCTGCTACTGGCCTGATGACATAGATTTCATTGCTGAGTGATATTGCATTGTACGTAAGTACCACAACTTCTTTATCCATTTTTCGCTTTCTGCGATATTGAACTTGTACCGTATACGAGGTTCTTGTAAACAGAGCTGTCCCAAACTTTGGGGTGGCTGTGTCTTTTTGATTTTAATTTCCCTAAGCTATAGGACCATAAGTGGAAGTGCCCTAGGCTCTGTTGCTTTGTTTTTTAGATGTTTCAGGAAACACCATACACTTCTCCAGAGTGGCTGTTGGCAATTTACATCCCGCCCATCAGCATAAGAAGGCTCCCAGTTTTCCATGGCCTGTCCTCCCTTTCTGGATTTTACACTTTTTTCAGATGGCCCTTTTGACCGGGGGGCAGTGAGACTTCATTGTAGTGCAGATTTCCTTTGCAAGCTTGCTTGGTTGGCCAAAAAGTGTGTATGCGTTTTTTCCTGAATATATTCAGGAAAAAACGCCTATGCCCTTCTTGGCCAAGTGCATCATTGTGGACGTTCTGCCTCTTTTCCTATGCTTTACATGCAATTCCAGTCTACCTCCTGAAATCGGTTTCCTGCAATTCTGCCTCGCTTTCAAGTCCTCTTGGCAGGCTTACTTCAATATATTTTTGGACGATAGCTGTCATTTATAACTCTGCAGGTTTGTGAATTACAGGGCCCCGGAGCTCCTTTCTTCAACTCGCTTTCTTGTGAGCTGGCCGCAACACCGCAGGTTTGCTTCAGGCCCTAGTGTGGTTCCGGCATGGCACGCTGAGCCTTTGGTTAATTCCTCTTCCTGGTGGGAAATGAGAGTTAAATTTGCCCGTCCAGACACCTCCAGCTAGTCTCTCATTGGTTCTCCCTATTCCTGTTCATTTTCCACAGAAATTGCAAACTGGGACAAACAGGAGGTTAAAGGCACTGACTCTCCAAGTGGGGAGAGTGTTAGTAAAGCGTCTGGAATGTGGCACCCGAGTACCAGGGGACGAAAACTGAGACCCATTTGAACACGTTTCCCGATCACACAGTGGATCATACTCTGTTTTCCACATGCATGTTTTAGCTGAAGGAAGAATCCCTTAAACCTGGAGAGTTGAGACCCATGTAATGGGTACCATGCAATATGACTTCAAAGGGTCTGCATTTGCTCACCGAACCTCACCAATCCTATCACTGCTGCATTTATGCCGCTGTACACACGCTTGATTCTCTTTCGGAGACATATAAATCCATAGGTTTTAAGATTCTTACTTGTCAGGTATATTCTTAGGCGTTTAAGATGGGGTGTTGAGTCCACTTCGTTGAGCAAGGAGTAGCTCTTGTCTATTACATATTTGGCTTATGGAAAGGTATCTGTGCTGATTTCAATCTCTGGTTTTATGCAGCACCCCAACTCACCTTTCCCCTTAAGCAAGCATAAGTTGGTTTTCTACATTTGAGACCCTATTCTGTTTTGTAATTCAGTTCCTGTGTAGCCAAGTTTACATTCCGTGTATTAGTGATACCTTATGATGTTTCTTTTTCTGTGTGACTTATTTCACTTAAAATCATCGTACCTGAATCCACTCATTATGCTGCTACGGGCCTGATGACATAGATTTCATTGCTGAGTGATATTGCATTCTACGTAAGTACCACAACTTCTTTATCCATTTTTCGCTTTCTGCGATATTGAACTTGTACCGTAAACGAGGTTCTTGTAAACAGAGCCGTCCCAAACTTTACCGTGGCTGTGTCTTTTTGATTTTAATTTCCCTAAGGTATAGGACCATAAGTGGAAGTGCCCTAGGCTCTGTTGCTTTGTTTTTTAGATGTTTCAGGAAACACCATACACTTCTCCAGAGTGGCTTTTGGCAATTTACATCGCACCCATCAGCATAACAAGGCTCCCAGTTCTCATTGGCCTGTCCTGCCTTTCTGGATTATACACTTTTTTCAGATGGCCCTTTTGACCGGGGGGCAGTGAGACTTCATTGTAATGAAGATTTCCTTTGCAAGCTTGCTTGGTTGGCCAAAAAGGGCGTATGAGTTTTTTCCTGAATATATTCAGGAAAAAACGCATACGCCCTTTTTGGCCAAGTGCATCATTGTGGACGTTCTGCCTCTTTTCCTATGCTTTACATGCAATTCCAGTCTACCTCCTGAAATCGGTTTCCTGCAATTCTGCCTCGCTTTCAAGTCCTCTTGGCAGGCTTACCTCAATATATTTTTGGACGATAGCTGTCATTTGTAACTCTGCATGTTTGTGCATTACAGGGCCCCGGAGCTCCTTTCTTCAACTCGCTTTCTTGTGAGCTGGCCGCAACACCGCAGGATTGCTTCAGGCCCTAGTGTGGTTCCGGCATGGCACGCTGAGCCTTTGGTTAATTCCTCTTCCTGCTGGGAAATGAGAGTTAAATTTGCCCGTCCAGACACCTCCAGCTAATCTCTCATTGGTTCCCCTATTCCTGTTCATTTTCCGCAGAAATTGCAAACTGGGCCAAACAGGAGGTTAAAGACACTGACTCTCCAAGTGGGGAGAGTGTTAGTAAAGCGTCTGGAATGTTGCACCCGAGTACCAGGGGACGAAAACTGAGACACATTTGAACACGTTTCCCGATCACACGGTGGATCATACTCTAGGTTCCACATGCATGATTTAGCTGAAGGAAGAATCCCTTAAACCTGGAGAGTTGAGACCCATGGAATGGGTACCATGCAATATGATTTCAAAGGGTCTGCGTTTGCTCACCGAACCTCACCAATCCTATCACTGCTGCATTTATGCCGCTGTACACACGCTTGATTCTCTTTCGGAGACATATAAATCCATAGGTTTTAAGATTATTACTAGTCAGGTATATTCTTAGGCGTTTAATATGGGGTGTTGAGTCCACTTCGTTGAGCAAGGAGTAGCTCTTGTCTATTACATATTTGGCTTATGGAACGGTATCTGTGCTAATTTCAATCTCTGGTTTTATGTAGCATCCCAACTCACCATTCCTCTTAAGCAAGCATAAGTTGGTTTTCTACATTTGAGACCCTGTTCTGTTTTGTAATTCAGTTCCTGTGTAGCCAAGTTTACATTCCGTGTATTAGTGATACCTTATGATATTTCCTTTTCTGTGTGACTTATTTCACTTAGAATCATCGTACCTGAATCCACTCATTATGCTGCTACTGGCCTGATGACATAGATTTCATTGCTGAGTGATATTGCATTGTACGTAAGTACCACAACTTCTTTATCCATTTTTCGCTTTCTGCGATATTGAACTTGTACCGTATACGAGGTTCTTGTAAACAGAACCGTCCCAAACTTTGGGGTGGCTGTGTCTTTTTGATTTTAATTTCCCTAAGCTATAGGACCATAAGTGGAAGTGCCCTAGGCTCTGTTGCTTTGTTTTTTAGATGTTTCAGGAAACACCATACACTTCTCCAGAGTGGCTGTTGGCAATTTACATCCCGCCCATCAGCATAAGAAGACTCCCAGTTCTCCATGGCCTGTCCTCTCTTTCTGGATTTTACACTTTTTTCAGATGGCCCTTTTGACCGGGGGGCAGTGAGACTTCATTGTAGTGCAGATTTCCTTTGCAAGCTTGCTTGGTTGGCCAAAAAGGGCGTATGCGTTTTTTCCTGAATATATTCAGGAAAAAACGCATACGCCCTTTTTGGCCAAGTGCATCATTGTGGACGTTCTGCCTCTTTTCCTATGCTTTACATGCAATTCCAGTCTACCTCCTGAAATCTGTTTCCTGCAATTCTGCCTCGCTTTCAAGTCCTCTTGGCAGGCTTACTTCAATATATTTTTGGACGATAGCTGTCATTTATAACTCTGCAGGTTTGTGAATTACAGGGACCCGGAGCTCCTTTCTTCAACTCGCTTTCTTGTGAGCTGGCCGCAACACCGCAGGATTGCTTCAGGCCCTAGTGTGGTTCCGGCATGGCACGCTGAGCCTTTGGTTAATTCCTCTTCCTGGTGGGAAATGAGAGTTAAATTTGCCCGTCCAGACACCTCCAGCTAGTCTCTCATTGGTTCTCCCTATTCCTGTTCATTTTCCGCAGAAATTGCAAACTGGGCCAAACAGGAGTTTAAAGGCACTGACTCTCCAAGTGGGGAGAGTGTTAGTAAAGCGTCTGGAATGTGGCACCCGAGTACCAGGGGACGAAAACTGAGACACATTTGAACACGTTTCCCGATCACACGGTGGATCATACTCTGGGTTCCACATGCATGTTTTAGCTGAAGGAAGAATCCCTTAAACCTGGAGAGTTGAGACCCATGGAATGGGTACCATGCAATATGACTTCAAAGGGTCTGCATTTGCTCACCGAACCTCACCAATCCTATCACTGCTGCATTTATGCCGCTGTACACATGCTTGATTCTCTTTCGGAGACATATAAATCCATAGGTTTTAAGATTCTTACTAGTCAGGTATATTCTTAGGTGTTTAATATGGGGTGTTGAGTCCACTTCGTTGAGCAAGGAGTAGCTCTTGTCTATTACATATTTGGCTTATGGAACGGTATCTGTGCTAATTTCAATCTCTGGTTTTATGCAGCACCCCAACTCACCTTTCCCCTTAAGCAAGCATAAGTTGGTTTTCTACATTTGAGACCCTGTTCTGTTTTGTAATTCAGTTCCTGTGTAGCCAAGTTTACATTCCGTGTATTAGTGATACCTTATGATGTTTCCCTTTCTGTGTGACTTATTTCACTTAGAATCATCGTACCTGAATCCACTCATTATGCTGCTACTGGCCTGATGACATAGATTTCATTGCTGAGTGATATTGCATTGTACGTAAGTACCACAACTTCTTTATCCATTTTTCGCTTTCTGCGATATTGAACTTGTACCGTATACGAGGTTCTTGTAAACAGAGCTGTCCCAAACTTTGGGGTGGCTGTGTCTTTTTGATTTTAATTTCCCTAAGCTATAGGACCATAAGTGGAAGTGCCCTAGGCTCTGTTGCTTTGTTTTTTAGATGTTTCAGGAAACACCATACACTTCTCCAGAGTGGCTGTTGGCAATTTACATCCCGCCCATCAGCATAAGAAGGCTCCCAGTTTTCCATGGCCTGTCCTCCCTTTCTGGATTTTACACTTTTTTCAGATGGCCCTTTTGACCGGGGGGCAGTGAGACTTCATTGTAGTGCAGATTTCCTTTGCAAGCTTGCTTGGTTGGCCAAAAAGTGTGTATGCGTTTTTTCCTGAATATATTCAGGAAAAAACGCCTACGCCCTTCTTGGCCAAGTGCATCATTGTGGACGTTCTGCCTCTTTTCCTATGCTTTACATGCAATTCCAGTCTACCTCCTGAAATCGGTTTCCTGCAATTCTGCCTCGCTTTCAAGTCCTCTTGGCAGGCTTACTTCAATATATTTTTGGACGATAGCTGTCATTTATAACTCTGCAGGTTTGTGAATTACAGGGCCCCGGAGCTCCTTTCTTCAACTCGCTTTCTTGTGAGCTGGCCGCAACACCGCATGTTTGCCTCAGGCCCTAGTGTGGTTCCGGCATGGCACGCTGAGCCTTTGGTTAATTCCTCTTCCTGGTGGGAAATGAGAGTTAAATTTGCCCGTCCAGACACCTCCAGCTAGTCTCTCATTGGTTCTCCCTATTCCTGTTCATTTTCCACAGAAATTGCAAACTGGGACAAACAGGAGGTTAAAGGCACTGACTCTCCAAGTGGGGAGAGTGTTAGTAAAGCGTCTGGAATGTGGCACCCGAGTACCAGGGGACGAAAACTGAGACCCATTTGAACACGTTTCCCGATCACACAGTGGATCATACTCTGTTTTCCACATGCATGTTTTAGCTGAAGGAAGAATCCCTTAAACCTGGAGAGTTGAGACCCATGTAATGGGTACCATGCAATATGACTTCAAAGGGTCTGCATTTGCTCACCGAACCTCACCAATCCTATCACTGCTGCATTTATGCCGCTGTACACACGCTTGATTCTCTTTCGGAGACATATAAATCCATAGGTTTTAAGATTCTTACTTGTCAGGTATATTCTTAGGCGTTTAAGATGTGGTGTTGAGTCCACTTCGTTGAGCAAGGAGTAGCTCTTGTCTATTACATATTTGGCTTATGGAAAGGTATCTGTGCTGATTTCAATCTCTGGTTTTATGCAGCACCCCAACTCACCTTTCCCCTTAAGCAAGCATAAGTTGGTTTTCTACATTTGAGACCCTATTCTGTTTTGTAATTCAGTTCCTGTGTAGCCAAGTTTACATTCCGTGTATTAGTGATACCTTATGATGTTTCCTTTTCTGTGTGACTTATTTCACTTAGAATCATCGTACCTGAATCCACTCATTATGCTGCTACTGGCCTGATGACATAGATTTCATTGCTGAGTGATATTGCATTGTACGTAAGTACCACAACTTCTTTATCCATTTTTCGCTTTCTGCGATATTGAACTTGTACCGAATACGAGGTTCTTGTAAACAGAGCCGTCCCAAACTTTGAGGTGGCTGTGTCTTTTTGATTTTAATTTCCCTAAGCTATAGGACCATAAGTGGAATTGCCCTAGGCTCTGTTGCTTTGTTTTTTAGATGTTTCAGGAAACACCATACACTTCTCCAGAGTGGCTGTTGGCAATTTACATCCCGCCCATCAGCATAAGAAGGCTCCCAGTTCTCCATGGCCTGTCCTCCCTTTCTGGATTTTACACTTTTTTCAGATGGCCCTTTTGACCGGGGGGCAGTGAGACTTCATTGTAGTGCAGATTTCCTTTGCAAGCTTGCTTGGTTGGCCAAAAAGTGCGTATGCGTTTTTTCCTGAATATATTCAGGAAAAAAGGCATACGCCCTTTTTGGCCAAGTGCATCATTGTGGACGTTCTGCCTCTTTTCCTATGCTTTACATGCAATTCCAGTCTACCTCCTGAAATCGGTTTCCTGCAATTCTGCCTCGCTTTCAAGTCCTCTTGGCAGCCTTACTTCAATATATTTTTGGACGATAGCTGTCATTTATAACTCTGCAGGTTTGTGAATTACAGGGCCCCGGAGATCCTTTCTTCAACTCGCTTTCTTGTGAGCTGGCCGCAACACCGCAGGATTGCTTCAGGCCCTAGTGTGGTTCTGGCATGGCACGCTGAGCCTTTGGTTAATTCCTCTTCCTGGTGGGAAATGAGAGTTAAATTTGCCCGTCCAGACACCTCCAGCTAGTCTCTCATTGGTTCTCCCTATTCCTGTTCATTTTCCACAGAAATTGCAAACTGGGCCAAACAGGAGTTTAAAGGCACTGACTCTCCATGTGGGGAGAGTGTTAGTAAAGCGTCTGGAATGTTGCACCCGAGTACCAGGGGACGAAAACTGAGACCCATTTGAACACGTTTCCCGATCACACGGTGGATCATACTCTAGGTTCCACATGCATGTTTTAGCTGAAGGAAGAATCCCTTAAACCTGGAGATTTGAGACCCATGGAATGGGTACCATGCAATATGACTTCAAAGGGTCTGCATTTGCTCACCGAACCTCATCAATCCTATCACTGCTGCATTTATGCCGCTGTACACACGCTTGATTCTCTTTCGGAGACATATAAATCCATAGGTTTTAAGATTCTTACTAGTCAGGTATATTCTTAGGCGTTTAATATGGGGTGTTGAGTCCACTTCGTTGAGCAAGGAGTAGCTCTTGTCTATTACATATTTGGCTTATGGAACGGTATCTGTGCTAATTTCAATCTCTGGTTTTATGCAGCACCCCAACTCACCATTCCCCTTAAGCAAGCATAAGTTGGTTTTCTACATTTGAGACCCTGTTCTGTTTTGTAATTCAGTTCCTGTGTAGCCAAGTTTACATTCCATGTATTAGTGATACCTTATGATGTTTCCTTTTCTGTGTGACTTATTTCACTTAGAATCATCGTACCTGAATCCACTCATTATGCTGCTACTGGCCTGATGACATAGATTTCATTGCTGAGTGATATTGCATTGTACGTAAGTACCACAACTTCTTTATCCATTTTTCGCTTTCTGCGATATTGAACTTGTACCGTATACGAGGTTCTTGTAAACAGAGCCGTCCCAAACTTTGGGGTGGCTGTGTCTTTTTGATTTTAATTTCCCTAAGCTATAGGACCATAAGTGGAAGTGCCCTAGGCTCTGTTGCTTTGTTTTTTAGATGTTTCAGGAAACACCATACACTTCTCCAGAGTGGCTGTTGGCAATTTACATCCCGCCCATCAGCATAAGAAGGCTCCCAGTTCTCCATGGCCTGTCCTCCCTTTCTGGATTTTACACTTTTTTCAGATGGCCCTTTTGACCGGGGGGCAGTGAGACTTCATTGTAGTGCAGATTTCCTTTGCAAGCTTGCTTGGTTGGCCAAAAAGTGCGTATGCGTTTTTTCCTGAATATATTCAGGAAAAAACGCATACACCCTTTTTGGCCAAGTGCATCATTGTGGACGTTCTGCCTCTTTTCCTATGCTTTACATGCAATTCCAGTCTACCTCCTGAAATCGGTTTCCTGCAATTCTGCCTCGCTTTCAAGTCCTCTTGGCAGCCTTACTTCAATATATTTTTGGACGATAGCTGTCATTTATAACTCTGCAGGTTTGTGAATTACAGGGCCCCGGAGATCCTTTCTTCAACTCGCTTTCTTGTGAGCTGGCCACAACACCGCAGGATTGCTTCAGGCCCTAGTGTGGTTCCGGCATGGCACGCTGAGCCTTTGGTTAATTCCTCTTCCTGGTGGGAAATGAGAGTTAAATTTGCCCGTCCAGACACCTCCAGCTAGTCTCTCATTGGTTCTCCCTATTCCTGTTCATTTTCCGCAGAAATTGCAAACTGGGCCAAACAGGAGTTTAAAGGCACTGACTCTCCAAGTGGGGAGAGTGTTAGTAAAGCGTCTGGAATGTTGCACCCGAGTACCAGGGGATGAAAACTGAGACACATTTGAACACGTTTCCCGATCACACGGTGGATCATACTCTAGGTTCCACATGCATGTTTTAGCTGAAGGAAGAATCCCTTAAACCTGGAGATTTGAGACCCATGGAATGGGTACCATGCAATATGACTTCAAAGGGTCTGCATTTGCTCACCGAACCTCACCAATCCTATCACTGCTGCATTTATGCCGCTGTACACACGCTTGATTCTCTTTCGGAGACATATAAATCCATAGGTTTTAAGATTCTTACTAGTCAGGTATATTCTTAGGCGTTTAATATGGGGTGTTGAGTCCACTTCGTTGAGCAAGGAGTAGCTCTTGTCTATTACATATTTGGCTTATGGAACGGTATCTGTGCTAATTTCAATCTCTGGTTTTATGCAGCACCCCAACTCACCATTCCCCTTAAGCAAGCATAAGTTGGTTTTCTACATTTGAGACCCTGTTCTGTTTTGTAATTCAGTTCCTGTGTAGCCAAGTTTACGTTCCGTGTATTAGTGATACCTTATGATGTTTCCTTTTCTGTGTGACTTATTTCACTTAGAATCATCGTACCTGAATCCACTCATTATGCTGCTACTGGCCTGATGACATAGATTTCATTGCTGAGTGATATTGCATTGTACGTAAGTACCACAACTTCTTTATCCATTTTTCGCTTTCTGCGATATTGAACTTGTACCGTATACGAGGTTCTTGTAAACAGAGCTGTCCCAAACTTTGGGGTGGCTGTGTCTTTTTGATTTTAATTTCCCTAAGCTATAGGACCATAAGTGGAAGTGCCCTAGGCTCTGTTGCTTTGTTTTTTAGATGTTTCAGGAAACACCATACACTTCTCCAGAGTGGCTGTTGGCAATTTACATCCCGCCCATCAGCATAAGAAGGCTCCCAGTTTTCCATGGCCTGTCCTCCCTTTCTGGATTTTACACTTTTTTCAGATGGCCCTTTTGACCGGGGGGCAGTGAGACTTCATTGTAGTGCAGATTTCCTTTGCAAGCTTGCTTGGTTGGCCAAAAAGTGTGTATGCGTTTTTTCCTGAATATATTCAGGAAAAAACGCCTATGCCCTTCTTGGCCAAGTGCATCATTGTGGACGTTCTGCCTCTTTTCCTATGCTTTACATGCAATTCCAGTCTACCTCCTGAAATCGGTTTCCTGCAATTCTGCCTCGCTTTCAAGTCCTCTTGGCAGGCTTACTTCAATATATTTTTGGACGATAGCTGTCATTTATAACTCTGCAGGTTTGTGAATTACAGGGCCCCGGAGCTCCTTTCTTCAACTCGCTTTCTTGTGAGCTGGCCGCAACACCGCAGGTTTGCTTCAGGCCCTAGTGTGGTTCCGGCATGGCACGCTGAGCCTTTGGTTAATTCCTCTTCCTGGTGGGAAATGAGAGTTAAATTTGCCCGTCCAGACACCTCCAGCTAGTCTCTCATTGGTTCTCCCTATTCCTGTTCATTTTCCACAGAAATTGCAAACTGGGACAAACAGGAGGTTAAAGGCACTGACTCTCCAAGTGGGGAGAGTGTTAGTAAAGCGTCTGGAATGTGGCACCCGAGTACCAGGGGACGAAAACTGAGACCCATTTGAACACGTTTCCCGATCACACAGTGGATCATACTCTGTTTTCCACATGCATGTTTTAGCTGAAGGAAGAATCCCTTAAACCTGGAGAGTTGAGACCCATGTAATGGGTACCATGCAATATGACTTCAAAGGGTCTGCATTTGCTCACCGAACCTCACCAATCCTATCACTGCTGCATTTATGCCGCTGTACACACGCTTGATTCTCTTTCGGAGACATATAAATCCATAGGTTTTAAGATTCTTACTTGTCAGGTATATTCTTAGGCGTTTAAGATGGGGTGTTGAGTCCACTTCGTTGAGCAAGGAGTAGCTCTTGTCTATTACATATTTGGCTTATGGAAAGGTATCTGTGCTGATTTCAATCTCTGGTTTTATGCAGCACCCCAACTCACCTTTCCCCTTAAGCAAGCATAAGTTGGTTTTCTACATTTGAGACCCTATTCTGTTTTGTAATTCAGTTCCTGTGTAGCCAAGTTTACATTCCGTGTATTAGTGATACCTTATGATGTTTCCTTTTCTGTGTGACTTATTTCACTTAAAATCATCGTACCTGAATCCACTCATTATGCTGCTACGGGCCTGATGACATAGATTTCATTGCTGAGTGATATTGCATTCTACGTAAGTACCACAACTTCTTTATCCATTTTTCGCTTTCTGCGATATTGAACTTGTACCGTAAACGAGGTTCTTGTAAACAGAGCCGTCCCAAACTTTACCGTGGCTGTGTCTTTTTGATTTTAATTTCCCTAAGGTATAGGACCATAAGTGGAAGTGCCCTAGGCTCTGTTGCTTTGTTTTTTAGATGTTTCAGGAAACACCATACACTTCTCCAGAGTGGCTTTTGGCAATTTACATCGCACCCATCAGCATAACAAGGCTCCCAGTTCTCATTGGCCTGTCCTGCCTTTCTGGATTATACACTTTTTTCAGATGGCCCTTTTGACCGGGGGGCAGTGAGACTTCATTGTAATGAAGATTTCCTTTGCAAGCTTGCTTGGTTGGCCAAAAAGGGCGTATGAGTTTTTTCCTGAATATATTCAGGAAAAAACGCATACGCCCTTTTTGGCCAAGTGCATCATTGTGGACGTTCTGCCTCTTTTCCTATGCTTTACATGCAATTCCAGTCTACCTCCTGAAATCGGTTTCCTGCAATTCTGCCTCGCTTTCAAGTCCTCTTGGCAGGCTTACCTCAATATATTTTTGGACGATAGCTGTCATTTGTAACTCTGCATGTTTGTGCATTACAGGGCCCCGGAGCTCCTTTCTTCAACTCGCTTTCTTGTGAGCTGGCCGCAACACCGCAGGATTGCTTCAGGCCCTAGTGTGGTTCCGGCATGGCACGCTGAGCCTTTGGTTAATTCCTCTTCCTGCTGGGAAATGAGAGTTAAATTTGCCCGTCCAGACACCTCCAGCTAATCTCTCATTGGTTCCCCTATTCCTGTTCATTTTCCGCAGAAATTGCAAACTGGGCCAAACAGGAGGTTAAAGACACTGACTCTCCAAGTGGGGAGAGTGTTAGTAAAGCGTCTGGAATGTTGCACCCGAGTACCAGGGGACGAAAACTGAGACACATTTGAACACGTTTCCCGATCACACGGTGGATCATACTCTAGGTTCCACATGCATGATTTAGCTGAAGGAAGAATCCCTTAAACCTGGAGAGTTGAGACCCATGGAATGGGTACCATGCAATATGATTTCAAAGGGTCTGCATTTGCTCACCGAACCTCACCAATCCTATCACTGCTGCATTTATGCCGCTGTACACATGCTTGATTCTCTTTCGGAGACATATAAATCCATAGGTTTTAAGATTCTTACTAGTCAGGTATATTCTTAGGTGTTTAATATGGGGTGTTGAGTCCACTTCGTTGAGCAAGGAGTAGCTCTTGTCTATTACATATTTGGCTTATGGAACGGTATCTGTGCTAATTTCAATCTCTGGTTTTATGCAGCACCCCAACTCACCTTTCCCCTTAAGCAAGCATAAGTTGGTTTTCTACATTTGAGACCCTGTTCTGTTTTGTAATTCAGTTCCTGTGTAGCCAAGTTTACATTCCGTGTATTAGTGATACCTTATGATGTTTCCTTTTCTGTGTGACTTATTTCACTTAGAATCATCGTACCTGAATCCACTCATTATGCTGCTACTGGCCTGATGACATAGATTTCATTGCTGAGTGATATTGCGTTGTACGTAAGTACCACAACTTCTTTATCCATTTTTCGCTTTCTGCGATATTGAACTTGTACCGAATACGAGGTTCTTGTAAACAGAGCCATCCCAAACTTTGGGGTGGCTGTGTCTTTTTGATTTTAATTTCCCTAAGCTATAGGACCATAAGTGGAAGTGCCCTAGGCTCTGTTGCTTTGTTTTTTAGATGTTTCAGGAAACACCATACACTTCTCCAGAGTGGCTGTTGGCAATTTACATCCCTCCCATCAGCATAAGAAGGCTCCCAGTTCTCCATGGCCTGTCCTCCCTTTCTGGATTTTACACTTTTTTCAGATGGCCCTTTTGACCGGGGGGCAGTGAGACTTCATTGTAGTGCAGATTTCCTTTGCAAGCTTGCTTGGTTGGCCAAAAAGGGCGTATGCGTTTTTTCCTGAATATATTCAGGAAAAAACGCATACGCCCTTTTTGGCCAAGTGCATCATTGTGGACGTTCTGCCTCTTTTCCTATGCTTTACATGCAATTCCAGTCTACCTCCTGAAATCGGTTTCCTGCAATTCTGCCTCGCTTTCAAGTCCTCTTGGCAGGCTTACTTCAATATATTTTTGGACGATAGCTGTCATTTATAACTCTGCAGGTTTGTGAATTACAGGGCCCCGGAGCTCCTTTCTTCAACTAGCTTTCTTGTGAGCTGGCCGCAACACCGCAGGATTGCTTCAGGCCCTAGTGTGGTTCCGGCATGGCACGCTGAGCTTTTGGTTAATTCCTCTTCCTGGTGGGAAATGAGAGTTAAATTTGCCCGTCCAGACACCTCCAGCTAGTCTCTCATTGGTTCTCCCTATTCCTGTTCATTTTCCGCAGAAATTGCAAACTGGGCCAAACAGGAGTTTAAAGGCACTGACTCTCCAAGTGGGGAGAGTGTTAGTAAAGCGTGTGGAATGTTGCACCCGAGTACCAGGGGACGAAAACTGAGACACATTTGAACACGTTTCCCGATCACACGGTGGATCATACTCTGGGTTCCACATGCATGTTTTAGCTGAAGGAAGAATCCCTTAAACCTGGAGTGTTGAGACCCATGGAATGGGTACCATGCAATATGACTTCAAAGGGTCTGCATTTGCTCACCGAACCTCACCAATCCTATCACTGCTGCATTTATGCCGCTGTACACACACTTGATTCTCTTTCGGAGACATATAAATCCATAGGTTTTAAGATTCTTACTAGTCAGGTATATTCTTAGGCGTTTAATATGGGGTGTTGAGTCCACTTCGTTGAGCAAGGAGTAGCTCTTGTCTATTACATATTTGGCTTATGCAACGGTATCTGTGCTAATTTCAATCTCTGGTTTTATGCAGCACCCCAACTCACCATTCCCCTTAAGCAAGCATAAGTTGGTTTTCTACATTTGAGACCCTGTTCTGTTTTTTAATTCAGTTCCTGTGTAGCCAAGTTTACATTCCGTGTATTAGTGATACCTTATTATGTTTCCTTTTCTGTGTGACTTATTTCACTTAGAATCATCGTACCTGAATCCACTCATTATGCTGCTACTGGCCTGATGACATAGATTTCATTGCTGAGTGATATTGCGTTGTACGTAAGTACCACAACTTCTTTATCCATTTTTCGCATTCTGCGATATTGAACTTGTACCGTATACGAAGTTCTTGTAAACAGAGCCGTCCCAAACTTTGGGGTGGCTGTGTCTTTTTGATTTTAATTTCCCTAAGCTATAGGACCATAAGTGGAAGTGCCCTAGGCTCTGTTGCTTTGTTGTTTAGATGTTTCAGGAAACACCATACACTTCTCCAGAGTGGCTGTTGGCAATTTACATCCCGCCCATCAGCATAAGAAGGCTCCCAGTTCTCCATGGCCTGTCCTCCCTTTCTGGATTTTACACTTTTTTCAGATGGCCCTTTTGACCGGGGGGCAGTGAGACTTCATTGTAGTGCAGATTTCCTTTGCAAGCTTGCTTGGTTGGCCAAAAAGGGCGTATGCGTTTTTTCCTGAATATATTCAGGAAAAAACGCATACGCCCTTTTTGGCCAAGTGCATCATTGTGGACGTTCTGCCTCTTTTCCTATGCTTTACATGCAATTCCAGTCTACCTCCTGAAATCGGTTTCCTGCAATTCTGCCCCGCTTTCAAGTCCTCTTGGCAGCCTTACTTCAATATATTTTTGGATGATAGCTGTCATTTATAACTCTGCAGGTTTGTGAATTACAGGGCCCCTGAGCTCCTTTCTTCAACTCGCTTTCTTGTGAGCTGGCCTCAACACCGCAGGATTGCTTCAGGCCCTAGTGTGGTTCCGGCATGGCACGCTGAGCCTTTGGTTAATTCCTCTTCCTGGTGGGAAATGAGAGTTAAATTTGCCCGTCCGGACACCTCCAGCTAGTCTCTCATTGGTTCTCCCTATTCCTGTTCATTTTCCGCAGAAATTGCAAACTGGGCCAAACAGGAGTTTAAAGGCACTGACTCTCCAAGTGGGGAGAGTGTTAGTAAAGCGTCTGGAATGTTGCACCCGAGTTCCAGGGGACGAAAACTGAGACACATTTGAACACGTTTCCCGATCACACGGTGGATCATACTCTGGGTTCCACATGCATGTTTTAGCTGAAGGAAGAATCCCTTAAACCTGGAGAGTTGAGACCCATGGAATGAGTACCATGCAGTATGACTTCAAAGGGTCTGCATTTGCTCACCGAACCTCACCAATCCTATCACTGCTGCGTTTATGCCGCTGTACACACGCTTGATTCTCTTTCGGAGACATATAAATCCATAGGTTTTAAGGTTCTTACTAGTCAGGTATATTCTTAGGCGTTTAATATGAGGTGTTGAGTCCACTTCGTTGAGCAAGGAGTAGCTCTTCTCTATTACATATGTGGCTTATGGAAAGGTATCTGTGTTAATTTCAATCTCTGGTTTTATGCAGCACCCCAAATCACCTTTCCCCTTAAGCAAGCATAAGTTGGTTTTCTACATTTGAGACCCTGTTCTGTTTTTTAATTCAGTTCCTGTGTAGCCAAGTTTACATTCCGTGTATTAGTGATATCTTATGATGTTTCTTTTTCTGTGTGACTTAGTTCACTTAGAATCATCGTACCTGAATCCACTCATTATGCTGCTACTGGCCTGATGACATAGATTTCATTGCTGAGTGATATTGCATTGTACGTAATACCACAACTTATTTATCCATTTTTTGCTTTCTGCGATATTGACCTTGTACCGTAAACGAGGTTCTTGTAAACAGAGCCGTCCCAAACTTTGGGGTGGCTGTGTCTTTTTGATTTTAATTTCCCTAAGCTATAGGACCATAAGTGGAAGTGCCCTAGGCTCTGTTGCTTTGTTTTTTAGATGTTTCAGGAAACACCATACACATCTCCAGAGTGGCTGTTTGCAATTTACATCTCGCCCATCAGCATAAGAAGACTCCCAGTTCTCCATGGCCTGTCCTGCCTTTCTGGATTTTACACTTTTTTGAGATGGCCCTTTTGACCGGGGGGCAGTGAGACTTCATTGTAGTGCAGATTTCCTTTGCACGCTTGCTTGGTTGGCAAAAAAGGGCGTATGCATATTTTCCTGAATATATTCAGGAAAAAACGCATACGCCCTTTTTGGGCAAGTGCATCATTATGGACGTTCTGCCTCTTTTCCTATGCTTTACATGCAATTCCAGTCTACCTCCTGAAATCGGTTTCCTGCAATTCTGCCCCGCTTTCAAGTCCTCTTGGCAGCCTTACTTCAATATATTTTTGGACGATACCTGTTATTTATAAGTCTGCATGTTTGTGAATTGCAGGGCCCCTGAGCTCCTTTCTTCAACTCGCTTTCTTGTGAGCTGGCCGCAACACCGCAAGATTGCTTCAGGCCCTAGTGTGGTTCCGGCATGGCACACTGAGCCTTTGGTTAATACCTCTTCCTGCTGGGAAATGAGAGTTAAATTTGCCCGTCCAGACACCTCCATCTAGTCTCTCATTGGTTTTCCCTATTCCTGTTCATTTTCCGCAGAAATTGCAAACTGGGCCAAACAGAAGGTTAAAGGCACTGACTCTCCAAGTGGGGAGAGTGTTAGTAAAGCGTGTGGAATGTTGCACCCGAGTACCAGGGTACGAAAACTGAGACACATTTGAACACGTTTCCCGATCACACGGTGGATCATACTCTGGGTTCCATATGCATGTTTTAGATGAAGGAAGAATCCCTTAAACCTGGAGAGTTGAGACCCATGGAATGGGTACCATGCAATATGATTTCAAAGGGTCTGCATTTGCTCACCGATCCTCACCAATCCGATCACTGCTGCGTTTATGCCGCTGTACACACGCTTGATTCTCTTTCAGAGACATATAAATGCATAGGTTTTAAGATTCTTACTAGTCAGGTATATTCTTAGGCGTTTAATATGGGGTGTTGAGTCCACTTCGTTGAGCAAGCAGTAGCTCTTCTCTATTACATATTTGGCTTATGGAACGGTATCTGTGCTAATTTCAATCTCTGGTTTTATGCAGCACCCCAACTCACCATTCCCCTTAAGCAAGCATAAGTTGGTTTTCTACATTTGAGACCCTGTTCTGTTTTGTAATTCAGTTCCTGTGTAGCCAAGTTTACATTCCATGCATTAGTGATAACTTATGATGTTTCTTTTTCTCTGTGACTTATTTTACTTAGAATCATCGTACCTGAATCCACTCATTATGCTGCTACTGGCTTGATGACATAGATTTCATTGCTGAGTGATATTGCATTGTACGTAAGTACCACAACTTCTTTATCCATTTTTCGCTTTCTGCGATATTGAACTTGTACCGTAAACGAGGTTCTTGTAAACAGAGCCGTCCCAAACTTTGGGGTGGCTGTGTCTTTTTGATTTTAAATTCCGTAATCTATAGGACCATAAGTGGAAGTGCCCTAGGCTCTGTTGCTTTGTTTTTTAGATGTTTCAGGAAACACCATACACTTCTCCAGAGTGGCTGTTGGCAATTTACATCCCGCCCATCAGCATAACAAGGCTCCCAGTTCTCCATGGCCTGTCCTGCCTTTCTGGATTATACACTTTTTTCAGATGGCCCTTTTGACCGGGGGGCAGTGAGACTTCATTGTAGTGCAGATTTCCTTTGCAAGCTTGCTTGGTTGGCCAAAAAGGGCGTATGTGTTTTTTTCTGAATAAATTCAGGAAAAAACGCATACGCCCTTTTTGGCCAAGTGCATCATTGTGGACGTTCTGCCTCTTTTCCTATGCTTTACATGCAATTCCAGTCTACCTCCTGAAATCGGTTTCCTGCAATTCTGCCCCGCTTTCAAGTCCTCTTGGCAGCCTTACTTCAATATATTTTTGGACGATAGCTGACATTTATAACTCTGCAGGTTTGTGAATTATAGTGCCCCTGAGCTCCTTTCTTCAACTCGCTTTCTTGTGAGCTGGCCGCAACACCGCAGGATTGCTTCAGGCCCTAGTGTCGTTTTGGCATGGCTCGCTGAGCCTTTGGTTAATTCCTCTTCCTGGTGGGCAATGAGAGTTAAATTTGCCCGTCCAGACACCTCCAGCTAGTCTCTCATTGGTTCTCCCTATTCCTGTTCATTTTCCGCAGAAATTGCAAACTGGGCCAAACAGGAGGTTAAAAGCCCTGACTCTCCAAGTAGGGAGAGTGTTAGTAAAGCATCTGGAATGTTGCACCCGAGTACCAGGGGATGAAAACTGAGACACATTTGAACACGTTTCCCGATCACACGGTGCATCATACTCTGGGTTCCACATGCATGTTTTAGCTGAAGGAAGAATCCCTTAAACCTGGAGAGTTGAGACCCATGGAATGGGTACCATGCAATATGACTTCAAAGGGTCTGCATTTGCTCACCGAACCTCACCAATCCGATCACTGCTGCGTTTATGCCGCTGTACACACGCTTGATTCTCTTTCGGAGACATATAAATCCATAGGTTTTAAGATTGTTACTAGTCAGGTATATTCTTAGGCGTTTAATATGGCGTCTTGAGTCCACTTCGTTGAGCAAGGAGTAGCTCTTGTCTATTACATATTTGGCTTATGGAACGGTATCTGTGCCAATTTCAATCTCTGGTTTCATGCAGCACCCCAACTCACCATTCCCCTTAAGCAAGCATAAGCTGATTTTGTACATTTGAGTCCCTGTTCTGTTTTGTAATTCAGTTCCTGTGTAGCCAAGTTTACATTCCGTGTATTAGTGATATCTTAGAATTTTTAATTTTCTCTGTGACTTATTTCACTGAGAATCATCGTACCTGCATCCACTCATTATGCTGCTCCGGCCTGATGACACAGATTTCATTGCTGAGTGATATTGCATTGTACGTAAGTACCACAACTTCTTTATCCATTTTTCGCTTTCTGCGATATTGAACTTGTACCATAAACGAGGTTCTTGTAAACAGAGCCGTCCCAAACTTTGGGGTGGCTGTGTCTTTTTTTTTTTTTTTTAACATCTTTATTGGGGTATAATTGCTTTACAATGGTGTGTTAGTTTCTGCTTTATAACAAAGTGAATCAGTCATACATAAACATATGTTCCCATATGTCTTCCCTGTTGCGTCTCCCTCCCTCCCACCCTCCCCATCCCACCCCTCCAGGCTGTCACAAAGCACCGAGCCAATATCCCTGTGCCATGCGGCTGCTTCCCACTAGCTATCTACCTTACTGCGTTTGTTAGTGTGTATATGCCCATGACTCTCTCTCGCCCTGTCATAGCTCACCCTTCCCCCTCCCCATAACCTCAAGTCCGTTCTCTAGGAGGTGTGTGTCTTTATTCCTGCCTTACCCCTAGGTTCTTCATGACATTTTTTTTTCTTAAATTCCATATATATGTGTTAGCATACGGTATTTGTCTTTCTCTTTCTGACTTACTTCACTCTGTATGACAGACTCTAGGTCTATCCACCTCATTACAAATAGCTCAATTTCGTTTCTTTTTATGGCTGAGTAATATTCCATTGTATATATGTGCCACATCTTCTTTATCCATTCATCCGATGACGGGCACTTAGGTTGTTTCCATCTCCGGGCTATTGTAAATAGAGCTGCAATGAACATTTTGGTACATGACTCTTTTTGAATTTTGGTTTTCTCAGGGTATATGCCCAGTAGTGGAATTGCTGGGTCATATGGTAGTTCTATTTGTAGTTTTTTAAGGAACCTCCATACTGTTCTCCATAGTGGCTGAACCAATTCACATTCCCACCAGCAGTGCAAGAGTGTTCCCTTTTCTCCACACCCTCTCCAGCATTTATTGTTTCTAGATTTTTTGATGATGGCCATTCTGACTGGTGTGAGATGATATCTCATTGTAGTTTTGATTTGCATTTCTCTAATGATTAACGATGTTGAGCATTCTTTCATGTGTTTGTTGGCAGTCTGTATATCTTCTTTGGAGAAATGTCTATTTAGGTCTTCTGCCCATTTTTGGATTGGGTTGTTTGTTTTCTTGTTATTGAGCTGCATGAGCTGCTTGTAAATTTTGGAGATTAATCCTTTGTCGGTTGCTTCATTTGCAAATATTTTCTCCCATTCTGAGGGTTGTCTTTTGGTCTTGTTTATGGTTTCCTTTGCTGTGCAAAAGCTTTGAAGTTTCATTAGGTCCCATTTGTTTATTTTTGTTTTTATTTCCATTACTCTAGGAGGTGGGTCAGAAAGGATCTTGCTTTGATTTATGTCATAGAGTGTTCTGCCTATGTTTTCCTCTAAGAGTTTGATAGTTTCTGGCCTTACATTTAGGTCTTTAATCCATTTTGAGCTTATTTTTGTGTATGGTGTTAGGGAGTGATCTAATCTCATACTTTTACATGTACCTGTCCAGTTTTCCCAGCACCACTTATTGAAGAGGGTGTCCTTTCTCCATTGTACATTACTGCCACCTTTATCAAAGATAAGGTGTCCATATGTGCATGGGTTTATCTCTGGGCTTTCTATCCTGTTCCATTGATCTATCTTTCTGTTTTTGTGCCAGTACCATACTGTCTTGATGACTGTAGCTTTGTAGTATAGTCTGAAGTCAGGGAGCCTGATTCCTCCAGTTCCTTCTTTCGTTCTCAAGATTGCTTTGGCTATTCGGGGTCTTTTGTGTTTCCATACAAATTGTGAAAGTTTTTGTTCTAGTTCTGTGAAAAATGCCAGTGGTAGTTTGATAGGGATTGCATTGAATCTATAGATTGCTTTGGGTAGTAGAGTCATTTTCACAATGTTGATTCTTCCAATCCAAGAACATGGTATATCTCTCCATCTATTTATATCATCTTTAATTTCTTTCATCAGTGTCTTATAATTTTCTGCATACAGGTCTTTTGTCTCCTTAGGTAGGTTTATTCCTAGATATTTTATTCTTTTTGTTGCAATGGTAAATGGGAGTGTTTTCTTGATTTCACTTTCAGATTTTTCATCATTAGTATATAGGAATGCCAGAGATTTCTGTGCATTAATTTTGTATCCTGCCACTTTACCAAATTCATTGATTAGCTCTAGTAGTTTTCTGGTAGCATCTTTAGGGTTCTCTATGTATAGGATCATGTCATCTGCAAACAGTGACAGCTTTACTTCTTCTTTTCCAATTTGGATTCCTTTTATTTCCTTTTCTTCTCTGATTGCTGTGGCTAAAACTTCCAAAACAATGTTGAATAATAGTGGTGAGAGTGGGCAACCTTGTCTTGTTCCTGATCTTAGTGGAAATGCTTTCAGTTTTTCACCATTGAGGATGATGTTTGCTGTGGGCTTGTCATATATGGCCTTTATTATGTTGAGGAAAGTTCCCTCTATGCCTACTTTCTGCAGGGTTTTTATCATAAATGGGTGTTGAATTTTGTCAAAAGCTTTCTCTGCATCTATTGAGATGATCATATGGTTTTTCTCCTTCAATTTGTTAATATGGTTTATCACATTGATAGATTTGCGTATATTGAAGAATCCTTGCATTCCTGGAATAAACCCCACTTGATCATGGTGTATGATCCTTTTAATGTGCTGTTGGATTCTGTTTGCTAGTATTTTGTTGAGGATTTTTGCATCTATGTTCATCAGTGATATTGGCCTGTAGTTTTCTTTCTTTGTGACATCCTTGTCTGGTTTTGGTATCAAGGTGATGGTGGCCTCGTAGAAGGAGTTAGGGAGTGGTCCTCCCTCTGCTATATTTTGGAAGAGTTTGAGAAGGATAGGTGTTAGCTCTTCTCTAAATGTTTGATAGAATTCGCCTGTGAAGCCATCTGGTCCTGGGCTTTTCTTTGTTGGAAGATTTTTAATCACAGTTTCAATTTCAGTGCTTGTGATTGGCCTGTTCATATTTTCTATTTCTTCCTGATTCAGTCTTGGCAGGTTGTGCATTTCTAAGAATTTGTCCATTTCTTCCAGATTGTCCATTTTATTGGCATAGAGTTGCTTGTAGTAATCTCTCATGATCTCTTTTATCTCTGCAGTGTCAGTTGTTACCTCTCCTTTTTCATTTCTAATTCTATTGATTTGAGTCTTCTCCCTTTTTTTCTTGATGAGTCTGGCTAGTGGTTTATCTATTTTGTTTATCTTCTCAAAGAACCAGCTTTTAGTTTTATTGATCTTTGCTATTGTTTCCTTCATTTCTTTTTCATTTATTTCTGATCTGATTTTTATGATTTCTTTCCTTCTGCTAGCTTTGGGGTTTTTTTGTTCTTCTTTCTCTAATTGCTTGAGGTGCAAGGTTAGGTTGTTTATTCGAGATGTTTCCTGCTTCTTAAGGTGGGCTTGTATTGCTATAAACTTCCCCCTTAGAACTGCTTTTGCTGCATCCCACAGGTTTTGGGTCGTTGTGTCTCCATTGTCATTTGTTTCTAGGTATTTTTTGATTTCCTCTTTGATTTCTTCAGTGATCTCTTCATTATTAAGTAGTGTATTGTTTAGCCTCCATGTGTTTGTATTTTTTACAGATCTTTTCCTGTAATTGATATCTAGTCTCATGGCGTTGTGGTCAGAAAAGATATTTGATACAATTTCAATTTTCTTAAATTTCCCAAGGCTTGATTTGTGACCTAAGATATGATCTATCCTGGAGAATGTTCCATGAGCACTTGAGAAAAATGTGTATTCTGTTGTTTTTGGATGGAGTGTCCTATAAATATCAATTAAGTCCATCTTGTTTAATGTATCATTTAAAGCTTGTGTTTCCTTATTTATTTTCATTTTGGATGATCTGTCCATGGGTGAAAGTGGGGTGTTTAAGTCCCCTACTATGAATGTGTTACTGTCGATTTCCCCTTTTATGGCTGTTAGTATTTGCCTTATGTATTGAGGTGCTCCTATGTTGGGTGCATAAATATTTACAATTGTTATATCTTCTTCTTGGATCGATCCCTTGATCATTATGTAGTGTCCTTCTTTGTCTCTTTTAATAGTCCTTATTTTAAAGTCTATTTTGTCTGATATGAGAATTGCTACTCCAGCTTTCTTTTGGCTTCCATTTGCATGGAATATCTTTTTCCATCCCCTTACTTTCAGTCTGTATGTGTCTCTAGGTCTGAAGTGGGTCTCTTGTAGACAGCATATATAAGGGTCTTATTTTTGTATCCATTCAGCCAATCTGTGTCTTTTGGTGGGAGCATTTAGTCCATTTACATTTAAGGTAATTATCGATATGTATGTTCCTATTCCCATTTTCTAAATTGTTTTGAGTTCGTTATTATAGGTCTTTTCCTTCTCTTGTGTTTCTTGCCTAGAGAAGATCCTTTAGCATTTGTTGTAAAGCTGGTTTGGTGGTGCTGAACTCTCTCAGCTTTTGCTTGTCTGTAAAGGTTTTAATTTCTCCATCAAATCTGAATGAGATCCTTGCTGGGTAGAGTAGTCTTGGCTGCATGTTTTTCTCCTTCATCACTTTCAGTATGTCCTGCCACTCCCTTCTGGCCTGTAGGGTTTCTGCTGAGAGATCAGCTGTTAACCTTATGGGGATTCCCTTGTGTGTTATTTGTTGTTTTTCCCTTGCTGCTTTTAATATGCTTTCTTTGTATTTAATTTTTGACAGTTTGATTAATATGTGTCTTGGCGTATTTCTCCTTGTATTTATCTTGTATGGGACTCTCTGTGCTTCCTGGACTTGATTAACTATTTCCTTTCCCATATTAGGGAAGTTTTCAACTATAATCTCTTCAAATATTTTCTCAGTCCCTTTCTTTTTCTCTTCTTCTTCTGGAACCCCTATAATTCGAATGTTGGTGCGTTTAATGTTGTCCCAGAGGTCTCTGAGACTGTCCTCAGTTCTTTTCATTCTTTTTTCTTTATTCTGCTCTGCAGTAGTTATTTCCACTATTTTATCTTCCAGGTCACTTATCCGTTCTTCTGCCTCAGTTATTCTGCTATTGATCCCGTCTAGAGTACTTTTAATTTCATTTATTGTGTTGTTCATCGTTGCTTATTTCATCTTTAGTTCTTCTAGGTCCTTGTTAACTGATTCTTGCATTTTGTCCAATCTATTGTCCATTCTATCTCCAAGATTTCGGATCAACCTTACTATCATTATTCTGAATTCTCTTTCAGGTAGACTGCCTATTTCCTCTTCATTTGTTAGGTCTGGTGCATTTTTATCTTGCTCCTTTATCTGCTGTGTGTTTTTCTGTCTTCTCATTTTGCTTATCTTACTGTGTTTGGGGTCTCCTTTTTGCAGGCTGCAGGTTTGTGGTTCCTCCTGTTTTTGATGTCTGTCTCTAGTGGCTAAGGTTGGTTCAGTGGGTTGTGTAGGCTTCCTGGTGGAGGGGGCTAGTGCCTGTGTTGTGGTGGATGAGGCTGGATCTTGTCTCTCTAGTGGGCAGGTTCACGTCTGGTGGTGTGTTTGGGGGTGTCTGTGGCCTTATTATGATTTTAGGCAGCCTCTCTGCTAATGGGTGGGGTTGTGTTCCTGTTTTGCTAGTTGTTTGGCATAGGTTTTCCAGCACTGTGGCTTGCTGGTCGTTGAGTGAAGCTGGGTGCTGGTGTTAAGATGGAGGTCTCTGGGAGATTTTCGCCGTTTGATATTATGTGGAGCTGGGAGGTCTCTTGTTGATCAGTGTCCTGAAGTTGGCTGTCCTACCTCAGAGGCAGAGCCCTGCCTCCTGGCTGGAGCACCAAAAGCTTTTCATCCACAGGCTCAGGATAAAAGGGAGAAAAAGTAGAGGGAATTAGTAGAAGTATGAGGAAAGAAAGAAGGAAAGGAGGGTAGGAAGGAAGGAAGAAAGAAAGAAAGAAGCAAAGAAGGAAAGAAGGCAAGAAGGAAAGAAAGGAGGGAGGGAGGGAGGGAGGAAGGAAGGAAGGAGGGAAAGAAGGAAAAAAGACAGAAAGAAAGAAGATACAGTAAAAATAAAATACAGTATAATAAAGTTATTGAATTAAAAACTTCTTATTTAGAAAAAAAAAAAAAAAGGGACGGAAAGAACCTAGGACAAATGTTGGAAGCAAAGCTATACAGACAAAATCTTACACAGAAGCATACACATACACCCTCACTAAAAGAGGTAAATGGGGAAAAATCCTAAATCTTGCTGTCAGAGACCACCTCCTCAATTTGGGATGATTCGTTGTCTAAAGGAGGGAAGGAAGGACGGAAAGAAAGAAAGAAAGAACGAAGGTAAAGTATAATAAGGTTATTAAAATTAATTATTAAGAAAAAAATTAAAAAAAAAAAAAACATGGACCGATAGAACCCTAGGACAAATGGTGGAAGCAAGACTATACAGACAAGATCTCACACAGAAGGATACACATACACATTCACAAAAAGAGGAAAGGGGAAAAAATCATAGATCTTGCTCCTAAAGTCCACTTCCTTAATTGGGGATGATTGGTTGTCTATTCAGGTATTCCACAGATGCAGGGTACATCAAGTTGATTGTGGAGCTTTAATCCGCTGCTTCTGAGGCTGCTGGGAGGGATTTCCCTTTCTCTTCTTTGTTCTCACAGCTCCCAGGGCTAAGCTTTGGATTTGGCCCTGCCACTGCGTGTAGATCGCTGGAGGGCGTCTGTTTTTTGCTCAGACAGGATGGGGTTAAAAGAGCCGCTGATTGGGGGCTCTGGCGCACTCAGGCCGGCGGGGACGGAGGGGCACAGAGTGCGGGGCGGGCCTGCGGTGGCAAAGGCTGGCGTGACTTTGCACCAGCCTGAGGCGCGCTGTGCGCTCTCCCGGGGAAGTTGTCCCTGGATCCCGGGAACCCGGCAGTGGCGGGCTGCACAGGCTCCGTGGAAGAGGGGTGTGGAGAGTGACCTGTGCTCGCACACAGGCCCCTTGGTGGCGGCAGCAGCAGCCTTAACGTCTCCCGCCCTCCTCTGGGGTCCGCGCTTTTAGCCGCGGCTTGCGCCCGTCTCTGGAGTCCGCGCCCTCAGCCGCGGCTCGCGCCCGTCTCTGGATTCCGCGCTTTCAGCCGCGGCTCGCGCCCGTCTCTGGATTCCGCGCTTTCAGCCGCGGCTCGCGCCCGTCTCTGGATTCCGCGCTTTCAGCCGCGGCTCGCGCCCGTCTCTGGGGTCCGCGCTTTCAGCCGCGGCTCGCGCCCGTCTCTGGGGTTCGCGCTTTTAGCCGCGGCTCGCGCCCGTCTCTGGAGTTCCTTTAAGCAGCGTTCTTAAACCCCTCTCCTCACGCCCCAGGAAACAAAGAGGGAAGGAAAAGTCTCCTGCCTCTTCTGCTGGTGCAGGCTTTTCCCCGGACTCCCTCCCGGCTAGCTGTGGTGCACTAACCCCTTCAGGCTATGTTCAAGCCGCCAACCCCAGTCCTCTCCCTGCGCTCCGGCCTCAGCTCTCAGCCCCGCCCGCCCCGGCGGGTGAGCAGACAAGCCTCTCGGGCTGGTGAGTGCCGGTCGGCACCGATCCTCTGTGCGGGAATCTCCCCGCTTTGCCCTCCGCACCCGTTGCTGTGCACTCCGCAGCTTCAAAGCTCCCCCCTCCGCCTCCCGCAGTCTCCGCCCGTGAAGGGGCTTCCTAGAGTGTGGAAACTTTTCCTCCTTCACAGCTCCCTCCCACTGGTGCAGGTGCCGTCCCTATTCTTTTGTCTCTGTTTTTTCTTTAGCCCTACCCAGGTACGTGGGGAGTTTCTTGCCTTTTGGGAGGTCTGAGGTCTTCTGCCAGCCTTCAGTAGGTGTTCTGTAGGAGTTGTTCCACGTGTAGATGTATTTCTGGTGTATCTGTGGGGAGGAAGGTGATCTCCGCGTCTTACTCTTCCGCCATCTTCCGCCTTCCGGGCTGTGTCTTTTTGATTTTAATTTCACTAAGCTATAGGACCATAAGTGGAAGTGCCCTAGGTTCTGTTGCTTTGTTTTTTAGATGTTTCAGGAAACACCATACACTTCTCCAGAGTGGCTTTTGGCAATTTACAACCCACCCATCAGCATCACAAGGTTCCCATCTCTCCATGGCCTGTCCTGCCTTTCTGGATTTTATACTTTTTTCAGATGGCCCTTTTGACTGGGGGGCAGTGAGACTTCATTGTAGTGCAGATTTCCTTTGCAAGCTTGCTTGGTTGGCCAAAAAGGGCGTATGCGTTTTTTCCTGAATATATTCAGGAAAAAACGCATATGCCCTTTTTGGCCAAGTGTATCATTGTGGACGTTCTGCCTCTTTTCCTATGCTTTACATGCAATTCCAGTCTACCTCCTGAAATCGGTTTCCTAAAATTCTGCCCCGCTTTCAAGTCCTCTTGGCAGCCTTACTTCAATATATTTTTGGACAATAGCTGTCATTTATAACTCTGCAGGTTTGTGAATTACAGTGCCCCTGAGCTCCTTTCTTCAACTCACTTTCTTGTGAGCTGGACGCAACACCTCAAGATTGCTTCAGGCCCCAGTGTGGTTCCGGCATGGCACGCTGAGCCTTTGGTTAATTCCTCTTCCTGGTGGGAAATGAGAGTTAAATTTGCCCGTCCAGACACCTCCAGCTAATCTCTCATTGGTTCTCCCTATTCCTGTTCATCTTCCGCAGAAATTGCAAACTGGGCCAAACAGGAGGTTAAAGGCACTGACTCTCCAAGTGGGGAGAGTGTTAGTAAAGCGTCTGGAATGTTGCACCCGAGTACCAGCGGACAAAAACTGAGACACATTTGAACACGTTTCCCGATCACACGGTGGATCATACGCTGGGTTCCACATGCATGTTTTAGCTGAAGGAAGAATCCCTTAAACCTGGAGAGTTGAGACCCAGGAATGGGTACCATGCAATATGACTTCAAAGGGTCTGCATTTGCTCACCGAGCCTCACCAATCCGATCACTGCTGCGTTTATGCCTCTGTACACACGCTTGATTCTCTTTCAGAGACATATAAATCCATAGGTTTTAAGATTCTTACTAGTCAGGTATATTCTTAGGCGTTTAATATGGGGTGTTGAGTCCACTTCGTTGAGCAAGCAGTAGCTCTTGTCTATTACATATTTGGCTTATGGAAAGGGATCTGTGTTAATTTCAATCTCTGGTTTTATGCAGCACCCCAACTCACCATTCCCCTTAAGCAAGCATAAGTTGGTTTTCTACATTTGAGACCCTATTCTGTTTTGTAATTCAGTTCCTGTATAGCCAAGATTACATTCCGTGTATTAGTGATATCTTATGATGTTTCTTTTTCTGTGTGACTTATTTCACTTAGAATCATCGTACCTGAATCCACTCATTATGCTGCTACTGGCCTGATGACATAGATTTCATTGCTGAGTGATATTGCATTGTACGTAAGTACCACAACTTCTTTATCCATTTTTCGCTTTCTGCGATATTGAACTTGTACCGTAAACGAGGTTCTTGTAAACAGAGCTGTCCCAAACTTTGGGGTGGCTGTATCTTTTTGATTTTAATTTCCCTAAGCTATAGGCCCATAAGTGGAAGTGCCCTATGCTCTGTTGCTTTGTTTTTTAGATGTTTCAGGAAACACCATACACTTCTCCAGAGTGGCTGTTGGCAATTTACATCCCGCCCATCAGCATAACAAGGCTGCCAGTTCTCCATGGCCTGTCCTGCCTTTCTGGATTTTACACTTTTTTCAGATGGCCTTTTTGAGCGTTGAGCAGTGAGACTTCATTGTAGTGCAGATTTCCTTGCAAGCTTGCTTGGTTGGCCAAAAAGGGCGTATGCATTTATTCCTGAATATATTCAGGGAAAAACGCATACGCCCTTTTTGGCCAAGTGCATCATTGTGGACGTTCTGCCTCTTTTCCTCTGCTTTACATGCAATTCCAGTCTACCTCCTGAAATCGGTTTCCTGCAATTCTGCCCCGCTTTCACGTCCTCTTGGCAGCCTTACTTCAATATATTTTTGGACAATAGCTGTCATTTATAACTCTGCAGGTTTCTGAATTACAGTGCCCCTGAGCTCCTTTCTTCAACTCACTTTCTTGTGAGCTGGCCACAACACCGCAGGATTGCTCCAGGCCCTAGTGTGGTTCCGGCATGGCACGCTGAGCCTTTGGTTAATTCCTCTTCCTGCTGGGAAATGAGAGTTAAATTTGCCCGTCCAGACACCTCCTGCTAGTCTCTCATTTGTTCTCCCTATTCCTGTTCATTTTCCGCAGAAATTGCAAACTGGGCTAAACAGGAGGTTAAAGGCACAGACTCTCCAAGTGGGGAGAGTGTTAGTAAAGCGTCTGGAATGTTGCACCCGAGTACCAGGGGACGAAAACTGAGACACATTTGAACACGTTTCCCGATCACATGGTGGATCATACTCTGGGTTCCACATGCATGTTTTAGCTGAAGGAAGAATCCCTTAAACCTGGAGAGTTGAGACCCATGGAATGGGTACCATGCAATATGACTTCAAAGGGTCTGCATTTGCTCACCGAGCCTCACCAATCCGATCACTGCTGCGTTTATGCCTCTGTACATACGCTGGATTCTCTTTCAGAGACATATAAATCCATAGGTTTTAAGATTCTTACTAGTCAGGTATATTCTTAGGCGTTTAATATGGGGTGTTGAGTCCACTTCGTTGAGCAAGCAGTAGCTCTTGTCTATTACATATTTGGCTTATGGAAAGGGATCTGTGTTAATTTCAATCTCTGGTTTTATGCAGCACCTCAACTCACCATTCCCCTTAAGCAAGCATAAGTTGGTTTTCTACATTTGAGACCCTATTCTGTTTTGTAATTCAGTTCCTGTATAGCCAAGATTACATTCCGTGTACTAGTGATATCTTATGATGTTTCTTTTTCTCTGTGACTTATTTCACTTAGAATCATCGTACCTGAATCCACTCATTATGCTGCTACTGGCCTGATAACATAGATTTCATTGCTGAGTGATATTGCATTGTACGTAAGTACCACAACTTCTTTATCCATTTTTCGCTTTCTGCGATATTGAACTTGTACCGTAAACGAGGTTCTTGTAAACAGAGCCGTCCCAAACTTTGGGGTGGCTGTGTCTTTTTGATTTTAATTTCTCTAAGCTATAGGACCATAAGTGGAAGTGTCCTAGGCTCTGTTGCTCTGTTTTTTAGATGTTTCAGGAAACACCATACACTTTTCCAGAGTGGCTGTTGGCAATTTACATCCCGCCCATCAGCATAAGAAGGCTCCCAGTTCTCCATGGCCTGTCCTGCCTTTCTGGATTTTACACTTTTTTCAGATGGACCTTTTGACCGGGGGGGCAGTGAGACTTCATTGTAGTGCAGATTTCCTTTGCAAGCTTGCTTGGTTGGCCAAAAAGGGAGTATGCTTTTTTTCCTGAATATGTTCAGGAAAAAACGCATACGCCCTTTTTGGCCAAGTGCATCATTGTGGACGTTCTGCATCTTTTCCTATGCTTTACATGCAATTCCAGTCTACCTCCTGAAATCGGTTTCCTGCAATTCTGCCCCGCTTTCAAGTCCTCTTGGCAGCCTTACTTCATTATATTTTTGGACGATAGCTGTCATTTATAACTCTGCAGGTTTGTGAATTACAGGGCCCCTGAGCTCCTTTCTTCAACTCGCTTTCTTGTGAGCTGGCCGCAACACCGCAGGATTGCTTCAGGCCCTAGTGTGGTTCCAGCATGGCTCGCTGAGCCTTTGGTTAATTCCTCTTCCTGGTGGGAAATGAGAGTTAAATTTGCCCGTCCAGACACCTCCAGCTAGTCTCTCATTGGTTCTCCCTATTCCTGTTCACTTTCCGCAGAAATTGCAAACTGGGCCAAACAGGAGGTTAAAGGCACTGACTCTCCAAGTGGGGAGAGTGTTAGTAAAGCGTCTGGAATGTTGCACCCGAGTACCAGGGGACAAAAACTGAGACACATTTGAACACGTTTCCCGATCACACGGTGGATCATACTCTGGGTTCCACATGCATGTTTTAGCTGAAGGAAGAATCCCTTAAACCTGGAGAGTTGAGACCCATGGAATGGGTACCATGCAATATGACTTCAAAGGGTCTGCATTTGCTCACCGAACCTCACCAATCCGATCACTGCTGCGTTTATGCCGCTGTACACACGCTTGATTCTCTTTTGGAGACATATAAATCCATAGGTTTTAAGATTCTTACTAGTCAGGTATATTCTTAGGCGTTTAATATGGGGTGTTGAGTCCACTTCGTTGAGCAAGCAGTAGATCTTGTCTATTACATATTTGGCTTATGGAAAGGAATCTGTGGTAATTTCTATCTCTGGTTTTATGCAGCACCCCAACTCTCCTTTCCCCTTAAGCAAGCATAAGTTTGTTTTCTACATTTGAGACCCTATTCTGTTTTCTCATTCAGTTCCTGTGTAGCCAAGTTTACATGCCATATATTAGTGATAACTTATGATGTTTCTTTTTCTCTGTGACTTATTTCACTTAGAATCATCGTACCTGAATCCACTCATTATGCTGCTACTGGCCTGATGAAATAGATTTCATTGGTGAGTGATATTGCATTGTACGTAAGTACCACAATTTCTTTATCCATTTTTCGCTTTCTGCGATATTGAACTTGTACCGTAAACGAGGTTCTTGTAAACAGAGCCGTCCCAAACTTTGGGGTGGCTGTGTCTTTTTGATTTTAATTTCTCTAAGCTATAGGACCATAAGTGGAAGTGTCCTAGGCTCTGTTGCTCTGTTTTTTAGATGTTTCAGGAAACACCATACACTTTTCCAGAGTTGCTGTTGGCAATTTACATCTCGCCCATTAGCATAAGAAGGCTCCCAGTTCTCCATGGCCTGTCCTGCCTTTCTGGATTTTACACTTTATTCAGATGGCCCTTTTGACCGGGGGGGCAGTGAGACTTCATTGTAGTGCAGATTTCCTTTGTAAGCTTGCTTGGTTGGCAAAAAAGGGCGTATGCCTTTTTTCCTGAATATGTTCAGGAAAAAACGCATACGCCCATTTTAGCCAAGTGCATCATTGTGGACGTTCTGCCTCTTTTCCTATGCTTTACATGCAATTCCAGTCTACCTCCTGAAATCGTTTCCCTGCAATTCTGCCCCGCTTTCAAGTCCTCTTGGCAGCCTTACTTCATTATATTTTTGGACGATAGCTGTCATTTGTAACTCTGCAGGTTTGTGAATTACAGGGCCCCTGAGCTCCTTTCTTCAACTCGCTTTCTTGTGAGCTGGCCGCAACACCGCAGGATTGCTTCAGGCCCTAGTGTGGTTCCAGCATCGCTCGCTGAGCCTTTGGTTAATTCCTCTTCCTGGTGGGAAATGAGAGTTAAATTTGCCCGTCCAGACACCTCCAGCTAGTCTCTCATTGGTTCTCCCTATTCCTGTTCACTTTCCGCAGAAATTGCAAACTGGGCCAAACAGGAGGTTAAAGGCACTGACTCTCCAAGTGGGGAGAGTGTTAGTAAAGCGTCTGGAATGTTGCACCCGAGTACCAGGGGACGAAAACTGAGACACATTTGAACACGTTTCCCGATCACACGGTGGATCATACTCTGGGTTCCACATGCATGTTTTAGCTGAAGGAAGAATCCCTTAAACCTGGAGAGTTGAGACCCATGGAATGGGTACCATGCAATATGACTTCAAAGGGTCTGCATTTGCTCACCGAACCTCACCAATCCGATCACTGCTGCATTTATGCCGTTGTACACACGCTTGATTCTCTTTCGGAGACATATAAATCCATAGGTTTTAAGATTCTTACTAGTCAGGTATATTCTTAGGCGTTTAATATGGGGTGTTGAGTCCACTTCGTTGAGCAAGCAGTAGCTCTTGTCGATTACACATTTGGCTTATGGAACGGTATCTATGCTAATTTCAATCTCTGGTTTTATGCAGCACCCCAACTCACCATTCCCCTTAAGCAAGCATAAGTTGGTTTTCTACATTTGAGACCCTATTCTGATTTGTAATTCAGTTCCTGTGTAGCCAAGTTTACATTCCATGTAGTAGTGATATCTTATGATGTTTCTTTTTCTGTGTGACTTATTTCACTTAGAATCATCGTACCTGAATCCACTCATTATGCTGCTACGGGCCTGATGACATAGATTTCATTGCTGAGTGATATTGCATTGTACGTAAGTACCACAACTTCTTTATCCATTTTTCGCTTTCTGCGATATTGAACTTATACCGTAAACGAGGTTCTTGTAAACAGAGCCTCCCAAACTTTGGGGTGGCTGTGTCTTTTTGAATTTAATTTCCCTAAGCTATAGGACCATAAGTGGAAGTGCCCTAGGCTCTGTTGCTTTGTTTTTTAAATGTTTCAGGAAACACCATACACTTCTCCAGAGTGGCTTTTGGCAATTTACATCACGCCCATCAGCATAACAAGGCTCCCAGTTCTCCATGGCCTGTCCTTACTTTCTGGATTATACACTTTTTTCAGATGGCCCTTTTGACCGGGGGGCAGTGAGACTTCATTGTAGTGCAGATTTCCTTTGCAAGCTTGCTTGGTTGGCCAAAAAGTGCGTATGCGTTTTTTCCTGAATATATTCAGGAAAAAACGCACACGCACTTTTTGGCCAAGTGCATCATTGTGGACCTTCTGCCTCTTTTCCTATGCTTTACATGCAATTCCAGTCTACCTCCTGAAATCGGTTTCCTGCAATTCTGCCCCGCTTTCAAGTCCTCTTGGCAGCCTTACTTCAATATATTTTTGGACGATAGCTGTCATTTATAACTCTGCAGGTTTGTGAATTACAGGGCCCCTGAGATCCTTTCTTCAACTCGCTTTCTTGTGAGCTGGCCGCAACACCGCAGGATTGCTTCAGGCCCTAGTGTGGTTCCGGCATGGCACGCTGAGCCTTTGGTTAATTCCTCTTCCTGGTGGGAAATGAGAGTTAAATTTGCCCGTCCAGACACCTCCAGCTAGACTCTCATTGGTTCTCCCTATTCCTGTTCATTTTCCGCAGAAATTGCAAACTGGGCCAAAGAGGAGGTTAAAGGCACTGACTCTCCAAGTGGGGAGAGTGTTAGTAAAGCGTCTGGAATGTTGCACCCGAGTACCAGGGGATGAAAACTGAGACACATTTGAACACGTTTCCCGATCACACTGTGGATCATACTCTGGGTTCCACATGCATGTTTTAGCTGAAGGAAGAATCCCTTAAACCTGGAGAGTTGAGACCCATGGAATGGGTACCATGCAATATGACTTCAAAGGGTCTGCATTTGCTCACCGAACCTCACCAATCCGATCACTGCTGCGTTTATGCCACTGTACACACGCTTGATTCTCTTTCGGAGACATATAAATCCATAGGTTTTAAGATTCTTACTAGTCAGGTATATTCTTAGGCGTTTAATATGGGGTGTTGAGTCCACTTCATTGTGCAAGGAGTAGCTCTTGTCTATTACATATTTGGCTTATGGAACGGTATCTGTGTTAATTTCAATCTCTGGTTTTATGCAGCACCCCAACTCACCTTTCCCCTTAAGCAAGCATAAGTTGGTTTTCTACATTTGAGACCCTATTCTGTTTTGTAATTCAGTTCCTGTGTAGCCAAGTTTACATTCCGTGTATTAGTGATATCTTATGATGTTTCTTTTTTGTGTGACTTATTTCACTTAGAATCATCGTACCTGAATCCATTCATTATGCTGCTACTGGCCTGATGACATAGATTTCATTGCTGAGTGATATTGCATTGTACGTAAGTACCACAACTTCTTTATTCAGTTTTCGCTTTCTGTGATATTGAACTTGTACCGTAAACGAGGTTCTTGTAAACAGAGCCGTCCCAAACTTTGGGGTGGCTGTATCTTTTTGATTTTAATTTCCCTAAGCTATAGGACCATAAGTGGAAGTGCCCTAGGCTCTGTTGCTTTGTTTTTTAGATGTTTCAGGAAACACCATACACTTCTCCAGAGTGGCTGTTTGCAATTTACATCCCGCCCATCAGCATAAGAAGGCTCCCAGTTCTCCATGGCCTGTCCTGCCTTTCTGGATTTTACACTTTTTTCAGATGGCCCTTTTGACCGGGGGGCAGTGAGACTTCATTGTAGTGCAGATTTCTTTTGCAAGCTTGCTTGGTTGGCCAAAAAGGGCGTATGCGTTTTTTCATGAATATATTCAGGAAAAAACGCATACGCCCTTTTTGGCCAAGTGCATCATTGTGGACGTTCTGCCTCTTTTCCTATGCTTTACATGCAATTCCAGTCTACCTCCTGAAATCGGTTTCCTGCAATTCTGCCCCGCTTTCAAGTCCTCTTGGCAGCCTTACTTCAATATATTTTTGGACGATAGCTGTCATTTATAACTCTGCAGGTTTGTGAATTACAGGGCCCCTGAGCTCCTTTCTTCAACTCGCTTTCTTGTGAGCTGGCTGCAACACCGCAGGATTGCTTCAGGCCCTAGTGTGGTTCCGGCATGGCACGCTGAGCCTTTGGTTAATTCCTCTTCCTGCTGGGAAATGAGAGTTAAATTTGCCCGTCCAGACACCTCCAGCTAGTCTCTCATTGGTTCTCCCTATTCCTGTTCATTTTCCGCAGAAATTGCAAACTGGGCCAAACAGGAGGTTAAAGGCACTGACTCTCCAAGTGGGGAGAGTGTTAGTAAAGCGTCTGGAATGTTGCACCCGAGTACCAGGGAACGAAAACTGAGACACATTTGAACACGTTTCCCGATCACTTGGTGGATCATACTCTGGGTTCCACATGCATGTTTTAGCTGAAGGAAGAATCCCTTTAACCTGGAGAGTTGAGACCCATGGAATGGGTACCATGCAATATGACTTCAAAGGGTCTGCATTTGCTCACCGAACCTCACCAATCCTATCACTGCTGCGTTTATGCCGCTGTACACATGCTTGATTCTCTTTCGGAAACATAAATCCATAGCTTTTAAGATTTTTACTAGTCAGGTATATTCTTAGGCGTTTAATATGGGGTGTTGAGTCCACTTCGTTGAGCAAGGAGTAGCTCTTGTCTATTACATATTTGGCTTATGGAAAGGTATCTGTGCTAATTTTAATCTCTGGTTTTATGCAGCACCCCAACACGCCTTTCCCGCTAAGCAAGCATAAGTTTGTTTTCTACATTTGAGACCCTGTTCTGTTTTGTAACTCAGTTCCTGTGTAGCCAAGTTTACATTCCATGTAGTAGTGATAACTTATGATGCTTCTTTTTCTGTGTGACTTATTTCACTTAGAATCATCGTACCTGAATCCACTCATTATGCTGCTA
Source organism: Grampus griseus (assembly GCF_964374135.1). NCBI lineage: Eukaryota > Metazoa > Chordata > Mammalia > Artiodactyla > Delphinidae > Grampus > Grampus griseus. Next base: position 31,297 of record NW_028132798.1, on the reverse strand, counting down.
CTGCCTGATGACATAGATTTCATTGCTGAGTGATACTGCATTGTACGTAAGTACCACAATTTCTTTATCCATTTTTCGCTTTCTGTGATATTGAACTTGAACCGTAAATGAAGTTCTTGTAAACAGAGCCATCCCAAACTTTGGGGTGGCTGTGTCTTTTTGATTTTAATTTCCGTAAGCTATAGGACCATAAGTGGAAGTGCCCTAGGCTCTGTTGCTTTGTTTTTTAGATGTTTCAGGAAACACCATACACTTCTCCAGAGTGGCTGTTTGCAATTTACATCCCGCCCATCAGCATAACAAGGCTCCCAGTTCTCCATGGCCTGTCCTGCCTTTCTGGATTTTACACTTTTTTCAGATGGCCTTTTTGAGCGTTGGTCAGTGAGACTTCATTGTAGTGCAGATTTCCTTGCAAGCTTGCTTGGTTGGCCAAAAAGGGCGTATGCGTTTTTTCCTGAATATATTCAGGAAAAAACGCATACGCCCTTTTTGGCCAAGTGCATCATTGTGGACGTTCTGCCTCTTTTCCTATGGTTTACATGCAATTCCAGTCTACCTCCTGAAATCGGTTTCCTGCAATTCTGCCCCGCTTTCAAGTCCTCTTGGCAGCCTTACTTCAATATATTTTTGGACGATAGCTGTCATTTATAACTCTGCAGGTTTGTGAATTACAGTGCCCCTGAGCTCCTTTCTTCAACTCGCTTTCTTGTGAGCTGGCCTCAACACTGCAGGATTGCTTCAGGCCCTAGTGTGTTTCCGGCATGGCTCGCTGAGCCTTTGGTTAATTCCTCTTCTTGGTGGGAAATGAGAGTTAAATTTGCCCGTCCAGACACCTCCAGCTAGTCTCTCATTGGTTCTCCCTATTCCTGTTCAGTTTCCACAGAGATTGCAAACTGGGCCAAAGAGGAGGTTAAAGGCACTGACTCTCCAAGTGGGGAGAGTGTTAGTAAAGCGTCTGGAATGTTGCACCCGAGTACCATTGGACGAAAACTGAGACACATTTCAACACGTTTCCCAATCACACGGTGGATCATACTCTGGGTTCCACATGCATGCTTTAGCTGAAGGAAGAATCCATTAAACCTGGAGAGTTGAGATCCATGGAATGGGTACCATGCAATATGACTTCAAAAGATCTGCATTTGCTCACCGAACCTCACCAATCCTATCACTGCTGCGCTTATGCAGCTGTACAGACGCTTGATTCTCTTTCGGAGACATATAAATCCATAGGTTTTAAGATTCTTGCTAGTCAGTTATATTCTTAGGCGTTTAATATGGGGTGTTGAGTCCACTTCGTTGAGCAAGCAGTAGCTCTTGTCTATTACATATTTGGCTTATGGAACGGTATCTGTGCTAATTTCAATCTCTGGTTTCATGCAGCACCCCAACTCACCTTTCCCCTTAAGCAAGCATAAGTTGGTTTTCTACATTTGAGTCCCTGTTCTGTTTTGTAATTCAGTTCCTGTGTAGTCAAGTTTACATTCCGTGTATTAATGATATCTTATGATGTTTAATTTTCTGTGTGACTTATTTCACTTAGAATCATCGTACCTGCATCCACTCATTATGCTGCTACGGGCCTGATGACACAGATTTCATTGCTGAGTGATACTGCATTGTACGTATGTACCCCAAATTCTTTATCCATTTTTCGCTTTCTGCGATATTGAACTTGTACCGTAAACGAGGTTCTTGTAAACAGAGCTGTCCCAAACTTTGGGGTGGCTGTGTCTTTTTGAATTTAATTTCCCTAAGCTATAGGACCATAAGTGGAAGTGCCCTAGGCTCTGTTGCTTTGTTTTTTAAATGTTTCAGGAAACACCATACACTTCTCCAGAGTGGCTTTTGGCAATTTACATCACGCCCATCAGCATAACAAGGCTCCCAGTTCTCCATGGCCTGTCCTTACTTTCTGGATTATACACTTTTTTCAGATGGCCCTTTTGACCGGGGGGCAGTGAGACTTCATTGTAGTGCAGATTTCCTTTGCAAGCTTGCTTGGTTGGCCAAAAAGGGCGTATGCGTTTTTTCCTGAATATATTCAGGAAAAAACGCACACGCCCTTTTTGGCCAAGTGCATCATTGTGGACCTTCTGCCTCTTTTCCTATGCTTTACATGCAATTCCAGTCTACCTCCTGAAATCGGTTTCCTGCAATTCTGCCCCGCTTTCAAGTCCTCTTGGCAGCCTTACTTCAATATATTTTTGGACGATAGCTGTCATTTATAACTCTGCAGGTTTGTGAATTACAGGGCCCCTGAGATCCTTTCTTCAACTCGCTTTCTTGTGAGCTGGCCGCAACACCGCAGGATTGCTTCAGGCCCTAGTGTGGTTCTGGCATGGCACGCTGAGCCTTTGGTTAATTCCTCTTCCTGGTGGGAAATGAGAGTTAAATTTGCCCGTCCAGACACCTCCAGCTAGTCTCCCATTGGTTCTCCCTATTCCTGTTCATTTTCCGCAGAAATTGCAAACTGGGCCAAAGAGGAGGTTAAAGGCACTGACTCTCCAAGTGGGGAGAGTGTTAGTAAAGCGTCTGGAATGTTGCACCCGAGTACCAGGGGACGAAAACTGAGACACATTTGAACACGTTTCCCGATCACACGGTGGATCATACTCTGGGTTCCACATGCATGTTTTAGCTGAAGGAAGAATCCCTTAAACCTGGAGAGTTGAGACCCATGGAATGGGTACCATGCAATATGACTTCAAAGGGTCTGCATTTGCTCACCGAACCTCACCAATCCGATCACTGCTGCGTTTATGCCACTGTACACACGCTTGATTCTCTTTCGGAGACATATAAATCCATAGGTTTTAAGATTCTTACTAGTCAGGTATATTCTTAGGCGTTTAATATGGGGTGTTGAGTCCACTTCGTTGAGCAAGGAGTAGCTCTTGTCTATTACATATTTGGCTTATGGAACGGTATCTGTGTTAATTTCAATCTCTGGTTTTATGCAGCACCCCAACTCACCTTTCCCCTTAAGCAAGCATAAGTTGGTTTTCTACATTTGAGACCCTATTCTGTTTTGTAATTCAGTTCCTGTGTAGCCAAGTTTACATTCCGTGTATTAGTGATATCTTATGATGTTTCTTTTTTGTGTGACTTATTTCACTTAGAATCATCGTACCTGAATCCACTCATTATGCTGCTACTGGCCTGATGACATAGATTTCATTGCTGAGTGATATTGCATTGTACGTAAGTACCACAACTTCTTTATCCAGTTTTCGCTTTCTGCAATATTGAACTTGTACCGTAAACGAGGTTCTTGTAAACAGAGCCGTCCCAAACTTTGGGGTGGCTGTATCTTTTTGATTTTAATTTCCCTAAGCTATAGGACCATAAGTGGAAGTGCCCTAGGCTCTGTTGCTTTGTTTTTTAGATGTTTCAGGAAACACCATACACTTCTCCAGAGTGGCTGTTTGCAATTTACATCCCGCCCATCAGCATAAGAAGGCTCCCAGTTCTCCATGGCCTGTCCTGCCTTTCTTGATTTTACACTTTTTTCAGATGGCCCTTTTGACCGGGGGGCAGTGAGACTTCATTGTAGTGCAGATTTCTTTTGCAAGCTTGCTTGGTTGGCCAAAAAGGGCGTATGCGTTTTTTCATGAATATATTCAGGAAAAAACGCATACGCCCTTTTTGGCCAAGTGCATCATTGTGGACGTTCTGCCTCTTTTCCTATGCTTTACATGCAATTCCAGTCTACCTCCTGAAATCGGTTTCCTGCAATTCTGCCCCGCTTTCAAGTCCTCTTGGCAGCCTTACTTCAATATATTTTTGGACGATAGCTGTCATTTATAACTCTGCAGGTTTGTGAATTACAGGGCCCCTGAGCTCCTTTCTTCAACTCACTTTCTTGTGAGCTGGCCACAACACCGCAGGATTGCTCCAGTCCCTAGTGTGGTTCCGGCATGGCACGCTGAGCCTTTGGTTAATTCCTCTTCCTGCTGGGAAATGAGAGTTAAATTTGCCCGTCCAGACACCTCCTGCTAGTCTCTCATTTGTTCTCCCTATTCCTGTTCATTTTCCGCAGAAATTGCAAACTGGGCTAAACAGGAGGTTAAAGGCACAGACTCTCCAAGTGGGGAGAGTGTTTGTAAAGCGTCTGGAATGTTGCACCCGAGTACCAAGGGACGAAAACTGAGACACATTTGAACACGTTTCCCGATCACACGGTGGATCATACTCTGGGTTCCACATGCATGTTTTAGCTGAAGGAAGAATCCCTTAAACCTGGAGAGTTGAGACCCATGGAATTGGTACCATGCAATATGACTTCAAAGGGTCTGCATTTGCTCACCGAGCCTCACCAATCCGATCACTGCTGCGTTTATGCCTCTGTACACACGCTGGATTCTCTTTCAGAGACATATAAATCCATAGGTTTTAAGATTCTTACTAGTCAGGTATATTCTTAGGCGTTTAATATGGGGTGTTGAGTCCACTTCGTTGAGCAAGCAGTAGCTCTTGTCTATTACATATTTGGCTTATGGAAAGGGATCTGTGTTAATTTCAATCTCTGGTTTTATGCAGCACCCCAACTCACCATTCCCCTTAAGCAAGCATAAGTTGGTTTTCTACATTTGATACCCTATTCTGTTTTGTATTTCAGTTCCTGTATAGCCAAGATTACATTCCGTGTATTAGTGATATCTTATGATGTTTCTTTTTCTCTGTGACTTATTTCACTTAGAATCATCGTACCTGAATCCACTCATTATGCTGCTACTGGCCTGATAACATAGATTTCATTGCTGAGTGATATTGCATTGTACGTAAGTACCACAACTTCTTTATCCATTTTTCGCTTTCTGCGATATTGAACTTGTACCGTAAACGAGGTTCTTGTAAACAGAGCCGTCCCAAACTTTGGGGTGGCTGTGTCTTTTTGATTTTAATTTCTCTAAGCTATAGGACCATAAGTGGAAGTGTCCTAGGCTCTGTTGCTCTGTTTTTTAGATGTTTCAGGAAACACCATACACTTTTCCAGAGTGGCTGTTGGCAATTTACATCCCGCCCATCAGCATAAGAAGGCTCCCAGGTCTCCATGGCCTGTCCTGCCTTTCTGGATTTTACACTTTTTTCAGATGGACCTTTTGACCGGGGGGGCAGTGAGACTTCATTGTAGTGCAGATTTCCTTTGCAAGCTTGCTTGGTTGGCCAAAAAGGGAGTATGCTTTTTTTCCTGAATATGTTCAGGAAAAAACGCATACGCCCTTTTTGGCCAAGTGCATCATTGTGGACATTCTGCCTCTTTTCCTATGCTTTACATGCAATTCCAGTCTACCTCCTGAAATCGGTTTCCTGCAATTCTGCCCCGCTTTCAAGTCCTCTTGGCAGCCTTACTTCATTATATTTTTGGACGATAGCTGTCATTTATAACTCTGCAGGTTTGTGAATTACAGGGCCCCTGAGATCCTTTCTTCAACTCGCTTTCTTGTGAGCTGGCCGCAACACCACAGGATTGCTTCAGGCCCTAGTGTGGTTCCAGCATGGCTTGCTGAGCCTTTGGTTAATTCCTCTTCCTGGTGGGAAATGAGAGTTAAATTTGCCCGTCCAGACACCTCCAGCTAGTCTCTCATTGGTTCTCCCTATTCCTGTTCACTTTCCGCAGAAATTGCAAACTGGGCCAAACAGGATGTTAAAGGCACTGACTCTCCAAGTGGGGAGAGTGTTAGTAAAGCGTCTGGAATGTTGCACCCGAGTACCAGGGGACGAAAACTGAGACACATTTGAACACGTTTCCCGATCACACGGTGGATCATACTCTGGGTTCCACATGCATGTTTTAGCTGAAGGAAGAATCCCTTAAACCTGGAGAGTTGAGACCCATGGAATGGGTACCATGCAATATGACTTCAAAGGGTCTGCATTTGCTCACCGAACCTCACCAATCCGATCACTGCTGCGTTTATGCCGCTGTACACACGCTTGATTCTCTTTCGGAGACATATAAATCCATAGGTTTTAAGATTCTTACTAGTCAGGTATATTCTTAGGCGTTTAATATGGGGTGTTGAGTCCACTTCGTTGAGCAAGCAGTAGCTCTTGTCGATTACACATTTGGCTTATGGAACGGTATCTGTGCTAATTTCAATCTCTGGTTTTATGCAGCAACCCAACTCACCATTCCCCTTAAGCAAGCATAAGTTGGTTTTCTACATTTGAGACCCTATTCTGATTTGTAATTCAGTTCCTGTGTAGCCAAGTTTACATTCCATGTAGTAGTGATATCTTATGATGTTTCTTTTTCTGTGTGACTTATTTCACTTAGAATCATCGTACCTGAATCCACTCATTATGCTGCTACGGGCCTGATGACATAGATTTCATTGCTGAGTGATATTGCATTGTACGTAAGTACCACAACTTCTTTATCCATTTTTCGCTTTCTGCGATATTGAACTTATACCGTAAACGAGGTTCTTGTAAACAGAGCCTCCCAAACTTTGGGGTGGCTGTGTCTTTTTGAATTTAATTTCCCTAAGCTATAGGACCATAAGTGGAAGTGCCCTATGCTCTGTTGCTTTGTTTTTTAAATGTTTCAGGAAACACCATACACTTCTCCAGAGTGGCTTTTGGCAATTTACATCACGCCCATCAGCATAACAAGGCTCCCAGTTCTCCATGGCCTGTCCTTACTTTCTGGATTATACACTTTTTTCAGATGGCCCTTTTGACCGGGGGGCAGTGAGACTTCATTGTAGTGCAGATTTCCTTTGCAAGCTTGCTTGGTTGGCCAAAAAGGGCGTATGCGTTTTTTCCTGAATATATTCAGGAAAAAACGCACACGCCCTTTTTGGCCAAGTGCATCATTGTGGACCTTCTGCCTCTTTTCCTATGCTTTACATGCAATTCCAGTCTACCTCCTGAAATCGGTTTCCTGCAATTCTGCCCCATTTTCAAGTCCTCTTGGCAGCCTTACTTCAATATATTTTTGGACGATAGCTGTCATTTATAACTCTGCAGGTTTGTGAATTACAGGGCCCCTGAGATCCTTTCTTCAACTCGCTTTCTTGTGAGCTGGCCGCAACACCGCAGGATTGCTTTAGGCCCTAGTGTGGTTCCGGCATGGCACGCTGAGCCTTTGGTTAATTCCTCTTCCTGGTGGGAAATGAGAGTTAAATTTGCCCGTCCAGACACCTCCAGCTAGTCTCTCATTTGTTCTCCCTATTCCTGTTCATTTTCCACAGAAATTGCAAACTGGGCCAAACAGGAGGTTAAAGGCACTGACTCTCCAAGTGGGGAGAGTGTTAGTAAAGCGTGTGGAATGTTGCACCCGAGTACCAGGGGACGAAAACTGAGACACATTTGAACACGTTTCCCGATCACACGGTGGATCATACTCTGGGTTCCCATGCAAGTTTTAGCTGAAGGAAGAATCCCTTAAACCTGGAGAGTTGAGACCCATGGAATGGGTACCATGCAATATGACTTCGAAGGGTCTGCATTTGCTCACCGAACCTCACCAATCCTATCACTGCTGCGTTTATGCCGCTGTACACATGCTTGATTCTCTTTCGGAGACATAATTCCATAGGTTTTAAGATTCTTACTAGTCAGGCATATTCTTAGGCGTTTAATATGGCGTCTTGAGTCCACTTCGTTGAGCAAGGAGTAGCTCTTGTCTATTACATATTTGGCTTATGGAACGGTATCTGTGCCAATTTCAATCTCTGGTTTCATGCAGCACCCCAACTCACCTTTCCCCTTAAGCAAGCATATGTTGGTTTTCTACATTTGAGTCCCTGTTCTGTTTTGTAATTCAGTTCCTGTGTAGCCAAGTTTACATTCCGTGTATTAGTGATAACTTATGATGTTTAATTTTCTGTGTGACTTATTTCACTTAGAATCATCGTACCTGCATCCACTCATTATGCTGCTACTGGCCTGATGACATAGATTTCATTCCTGAGTGATATTGCATTGTACGTAAGTACCACAACTTCTTTATCCATTTTTCTCTTTCTTCGATATTGAACTTGTACCGTAAACGAGGCTCTTGTAAAGAGAGCCATCCCAAATTTTGGGGTGGCTGTGTCTTTTTGATTTTAATTTCCCTAATCTATAGGACCATAAGTGGAAGTGCCCTAGGCTCTGTTGCTTTGTTTTTTAGATGTTTCAGGAAACACCATACACTTCTCCAGAGTGGCTGTTTGCAATTGACATCCCGCCCATCTGCATAACAAGGCTCTCAGTTCTCCATGGCCTGTCCTGCCTTTCTGGATTATACACTTTTTTCAGATGGCCCTTTTGACCTGGGGGCAGTGAGACTTCATTGTAGTGCAGATTTCCTTTGCAAGCTTGCTTGGTTGGCCAAAAAGGGCGTATGCGTTTTTTTCTGAATATATTCAGTAAACACGCATACGCCCTTTTTGGCCAAGTGCATCATTGTGGACGTTCTGCCTCTTTTCCTATGCTTTACATGCAATTCCAGTCTACCTCCTGAAATCGGTTTCCTGCAATTCTGCCCCGCTTTCAAGTCCTCTTGGCAGCCTTACTTCAATATATTTTTGGACGATAGCTGTCATTTATAGCTCTGCAGGTTTGTGAATTATAGTGCCCCTGAGCTCCTTTCTTCAACTCGCTTTCTTGTGAGCTGGCAGCAACACCGCAGGATTTCTTCAGGCCCTAGTGTCGTTTCGGCATGGCTCGCTGAGCCTTTGGTTAATTCCTCTTCCTGGTGAGAAATGAGAGTTAAATTTGCCCGTCCAGACACCTCCAGCTAGTCTCTCATTGGTTCTCCCTATTCCTGTTCATTTTCCGCAGAAATTGCAAACTGGGCCAAGCAGGAGGTCAAAGGCACTGACTCTCCAAGTGGGGAGAGTGTTAGTAAAGCTTCTGGAATGTGGCACCCGAGTACCAGGGGACGAAAACTGAGACACATTTGAACACGTTTCCCGATCACATGGTGGATCATACTCTGTTTTCCACATGCATGTTTTAGCTGAAGGAAGAATCCCTTAAACCTGGAGAGTTGAGACCCATGTAATGGGTACCATGCAATATGACATCAAAGGGTTTGCATTTGTTCAGCGAACCTCACCAATCCTATCACTGCTGCATTTATGCCGCTGTACACATGCTTTATTCTCTTTTGGAGACATATAAATCCATAGGTTTTAAGATTCTTACTAGTCAGGTGTATTCTTAGGCGTTTAAGATGGGGTGTTGAGTTCACTTCGTTGAGCAAGCAGTAGCTCTTGTCTATTACATATTTGGCTTATGGAAAGGTATCTGTGCTAATTTAAATCTCTGGTTTCATGCAGCACCCCATCTCACCTTTCCCCTTAAGGAAGCGTAAGTTGGTTTTCTACATTTGAGTCCCTGTTCTGTTTTGTAATTCAGTTCCTGTGTAGCCAAGTTTACATTCCGTGTATTAGTGATAACTTATGATGTTTAATTTTCTGTGTGACTTATTTCACTTAGAATCATCGTACCTGAATCCACTCATTATGCTGCTACTGGCCTGATGACATAGATTTCATTCCTGAGTGATATTGCATTGTACGTAAGTACCACAACTTCTTTATCCATTTTTCGCTTTCTGCGATATTGAACTTGTACCGTAAACGAGGCTCTTGTAAAGAGAGCCATCCCAAATTTTGGGGTGGCTGTGTCTTTTTGATTTTAATTTCCCTAAGCTATAGGACCATAAGTGGAAGTGCCCTAGGCTCTGTTGCTTTGTTTTTTAGATGTTTCAGGAAACACCATACACTTCTCCAGAGTGGCTGTTTGCAATTTACATCCCGCCCATCAGCATAACAAGGCTCCCAGTTCTCCATGGCCTGTCCTGCCTTTCTGGATTATACACTTTTTTCAGATGGCCCTTTTGACCAGGGGGCAGTGAGACTTCATTGTAGTGCAGATTTCCTTTGCAAGCTTGCTTGGTTGGCCAAAAAGGGCGTATGCGTTTTTTTCTGAATATATTCAGTAAAAAAACGCATACGCCCTTTTTGGCCAAGTGCATCATTGTGGACGTTCTGCCTCTTTTCCTATGCTTTACATGCAATTCCAGTCTACCTCCTGAAATCGGTTTCCTGCAATTCTGCCCCGATTTCAAGTCCTCTTGGCAGCCTTACTTCAATATATTTTTGGACGATAGCTGTCATTTATAACTCTGCAGGTTTGTAAATTATAGTGCCCCTGAGCTCCTTTCTTCAACTCGCTTTCTTGTGAGCTGGCCGCAACACCGCAGGATTGCTTCAGGCCCTAGTGTGGTTCCGGCATGGCTCGCTGAGCCTTTGGTTAATTCCTCTTCTTGGTGGGAAATGAGAGTTAAATTCGCCCATCCAGACACCTCCAGCTAGTCTCTCATTGGTTCTCCCTATTCCTGTTCATTTTCCGCAGAAATTGCAAACTGGGCCAAACAGGAGGTTAAAGGCACTGACTCTCCAAGTGGGGAGAGTGTTAGTAAAGCGTCTGGAATGTGGCACCCGAGTACCAGGGGACGAAAACTGAGACACATTTGAACACGTTTCCCGATCACACGGTGGATCATACTCTGTTTTCCACATGCATGTTTTAGCTGAAGGAAGAATCCCTTAAACCTGGAGAGTTGAGACCCATGTAATGGGTACCATGCAATATGACTTCAACGGGTCTGCATTTGCTCACCGAACCTCACCAATCCTATCACTGCTGCATTTATGCCGCTGTACACACGCTTGATTCTCTTTTGGAGACATATAAATCCATAGGTTTTAAGATTCTTACTAGTCAGGTGTATTCTTAGGCGTTTAAGATGGGGTGTTGAGTTCACTTCGTTGAGCAAGGAGTAGCTCTTGTCTATTATATATTTGGCTTATGGAAAGGTATCTGTGCTAATTTCAATCTCTGGTTTTATGCAGCACCCCAACTCACCTTTCCCCTTAAGCAAGCATAAGTTGGTTTTCTACATTTGAGACCATATTCTGTTTTGTAATTCAGTTCCTGTGTAGCCAAGTTTACATTCCGGGTATTAGTGATACCTTATGATGTTTCTTTTTCCGTGTGACTTATTTCACTTAGAATCATCGTACCTGTATCCACTCATTATGCTGCTACTGGCCTGATGACATAGATTTCATTGCTGAGTGATGTTGCATTCTACATAAGTACCACAAATTCTTTATCCATTTTTCGCTTTCTGCGATTTTGAACTTGTACCGTAAACGAGGTTCTTGTAAACAGAGCCGTCCCAAACTTTGGGGTGGCTGTGTCTTTTTGATTTTAATTTCCCTAAGCTATAGGACCATAAGTGGAAGTGCCCTAGGCTCTGTTGCTTTGTTTTTTAGATGTTTCAGGAAACACCATACACTTATCCAGAGTGGCTGTTTGCAATTTACATCCCACCCATCGCCATAACAAGGCTCCCAGTTCTCCATGGCCTGTCCTGCCCTTCTGGATTATACACTTTTTTCAGATGGCCCTTTTGACCAGGGGGGCAGTGAGTTTCATTGTAGTGCAGATTTCCTTTGCAAGCTTGCTTGGTTGGCCAAAAGGGGCGTATGCGTTTTTTCCAGAATATATTCAGGAAAAAACGCACACGCCCTTTTTGGCCAAGTGCATCATTGTTGACGTTCTGCCTCTTTTCCTATGCTTTATATGCAATTCCTGTCTACCTCCTGAAATCGGTTTCCTGCAATTCTGCCCCGCTTTCAAGTCCTCTTGGCAGCCTTACTTCAATATATTTTTGGACGATAGCTGTCATTTAGAACTCTGCAGGTTTGTGAATTACAGGGCCCCTGAGCTCCTTTCTTCAACTCGCTTTCTTGTGAGCTGGCCGCAACACCACAGGATTGCTTCAGGCCCTAGTGTGGTTCCGGCATGGCATGGTGAGCCTTTGGTTAATTCCTCTTCCTGGTGGGAAATGAGAGTTAAATTTTTCCGTCCAGACACCTCCAGCTAGTCTCTCATTGGTTCTCCTTATTCCTGTTCATTTTCCGCTGAAATTGCAAACTGGGCCAAACAGGAGGTTAAAGGCACTGAGTCTCCAAGTGGGGAGAGTGTTAGTAAAGCGTCTGGAATGTTGCACCCGAGTACCAGGGGACGAAAACTGAGACACATTTGAACACGTTTCCCGATCACACGGTGGATCATACTCTGGGTTCCACATGCAAGTTTTAGCTGAAGGAAGAATCCCTTAAACCTGGAGAGTTGAGACCCATGGAATGGGTACCATGCAATATGAATTCAAACGGTCTGCATTTGCTCACCGAACCTCACGAATTCTATCACTGCTGCTTTTATGTCGCTGTACACACGCTGGATTCTCTTTCGGAGACATATAAATCCATAGGTTTTAAGATTCTTACTAGTCAGGTATATTCCTAGGCGTTTAATATGGGGTGTTGAGTCCACTTCGTTGAGCAAGCAGTAGCTCTTGTGTATTACATATTTGGCTTATGGAATGGTATCTGTGCTAATTTCAATCTCTGGTTTTATGCAGCACCCCAACTCACCTTTCCCCTTAAGCAAGCATAAGTTGGTTTTCAACATTTGACCCTATTCTGTTTTGTAATTCAGTTCCTGTGTAGCCAAATTTACATTCCGTGTATTAGTGATATCTTATGATGTTTCTTTTTCTGTGTGACTTATTTCACTTAGAATCATCGTACCTGAATCCACTCATTATATCTGCTATGGGCCTGATGACATAGATTTCATTGCTAAGTGATATTGCATTGTACGTAAGTACCACAACTTCTTTATCCATTTTTCGCTTTCTGCGATATAGAACTTGTACTGTAAAGGAGGTTCTTGTAAACAGAGCCGTCCCAAACTTTGGGGTGGCTGTGTCTTTTTGATTTTAATTTCCCTAATCTATAGGACCATAAGTGGAAGTGCCCTAGGCTCTGTTGCTTTGTTTTTTAGATGTTTCAGGAAACACCATACCCTTCTCCAGAGTGGCTGTTGGCAATTTACATCCCGCCCATCAGCATAACAAGGCTCCCAGTTCTCCATGGCCTGTCCTGCCTTTCTGGATTTTACACTTTTTTCAGATGGCCCTTTTGACCGGGGGGCAGTGAGACTTCATTGTAGTGCAGATTTCCTTTGCAAGCTTGCTTGGTTGGCCAAAAAGTGCGTATGCGTTTTTTCCTGAATATATTCAGGAAAAAACGCATACGCCCTTTTTGGCCAAGTGCATCATTGTGGACGTTCTGCCTCTTTTCGTATGCTTTACATGCAATTCCAGTCTACCTCCTGAAATCGGTTTCCTGCAATTCTGCCCCGCTTTCAAGTCCTCTTGGCAGCCTTACTTCAATATATTTTTTGGACGATAGCTGTCATTTATAACTCTGCAGGTTTGTGAATTACAGTGCCCCTGAGCTCCTTTCTTCAACTCGCTTTCTTGTGAGCTGGCCGCAACACCGCAGGATTGCTTCAGGCCCTAGTGTGGTTCCGGCATGGCTCGCTGAGCCTTTGGTTAATTCCGCTTCCTGGTGGGAAATGAGAGTTAAATTTGCCCGTCCAGACACCTCCAGCTAGTCTCTCATTGGTTCTCCCTATTCCTGTTCATTTTCCGCAGAAATTGCAAACTGGGTCAAACAGGAGGTTAAAGGCACTGAGTCTCCAAGTGGGGAGAGTGTTAGTAAAGCGTCTGGAATGTTGCACCCGAGTACCAGGGGACGAAAACTAAGACACATTTGAACACGTTTCCCAATCACACGGTGGATCATACTCTGGGTTCCGCATGCATGTTTTAGCTGAAGGAAGAATCCCTTAAACCTGGAGAGTTGAGAACCATGGAATGGGTACCATGCAATATGAATTCAAAGGGTCTGCATTTGCTCAGCGAATATCACCAATCCGATCACTGCTGCATTTATGCCGCAGTACACACGCTTGATTCTCTTTTGGAGACATATAAATCCATAGGTTTTAAGATTCTTACTAGTCAGGTATATTCTTAGGCGTTTAATATGGGGTGTTGAGTCCACTTCGTTGAGCAAGCAGTAGCTCTTGTCTATTACATATTTGGCTTATGGAAAGGTATCTGTGCTAATTTCAATCTCTGGTTTTATGCAGCACCCCAACTCACCTTTCCCGCTAAGCAAGCATAAGTTGGTTTTCTACATTTGAGACACTGTTCTGTTTTGTAATTCAGTTCCTGTGTAGCCAAGTTTACATTCCGTGTAGTAGTGATATCTTATGATGTTTCTTTTTCTGTGTGACTTATTTCACTTAGAATCATCGTACCTGAATCCACTCATTATGCTGCTACTGGCCTGATGACATAGATTTCATTGCTGAGTGATATTGCATTGTATGTAAGTACCACAACTTCTTTATCCATTTTTCGCTTTCTGCGATATTGAACTTGTACTGTAAACGAGGTTCTTGTAAACAGAGCCATGCCAAATATTGGAGTGGCTGTGTCTTTTCGATTTTAATTTCCCTAATCTATAGGACCATAAGTGGAAGTGCCCTAGGCTCTGTTGCTTTGTTTTTTAGATGTTTCAGGAAACACCATACACTTCTCCAGAGTGGCTGTTGGCAATTTACATCCCGCGCATCAGCATAACAAGGCTCCCAGTTCTCCAAGGCCTGTCCTGCCTTTCTGGATTTTACACTTTTTTCAGATGGCCCTTTTGACCGGGGGGCAGTGAGACTTCATTGCAGTGCAGATTTCCTTTGCAAGCTTGCTTGGTTGGCCAAAAAGGACGTATGCGTTTTTTCCTGAATATATTCAGGAAAAAACGCATACGCCCTTTTTGGCCAAGTGCATCATTGTGGACGTTCTGCCTCTTTTCCTATGCTTTACATGCAATTCCAGTCTACCTCCTGAAATCGGTTTCCTGCAATTCTGCCCCGCTTTCAAGTCCTCTTGGCAGCCTTACTTCAATATATTTTTGGACGATAGCTGTCATTTATAACTCTGCAGGTTTGTGAATTACAGGGCCCCTGAACTCCTTTCTTCAACTCGCTTTCTTGTGAGCTGGCCACAACACCGCAGGATTGCTTCAGGCCCTAGTGTGGTTCCGGCATGGCACGCTGAGCCTTTGGTTGATTCCTCTTCCTGGTGGGAAATGAGAGTTAAATTTGCCCGTCCAGACACCTCCAGCTAGTCTCTCATTGGTTCTCCCTATTCCTGTTCATTTTCCGCAGAAATTGCAAACTGGGCCAAACAGGAGGTTAAAGGCACTGACTCTCCAAGTGGGGAGAGTGTTAGTAAAGCGTCTGGAATGATGCACCCCAGTACCAGGGGACAAAAACTGAGACACATTTGAACACGTTTCCCGATCACACAGTGGATCATACTCTGGGTTCCACATGCATGTTTTAGCTGAAGGAAGATTCCGTTAAACCTGGAGAGTTGAGACCCATGGAATGGATACCATGCAGTTTGAATTCAAAGGGTCTGCATTTGCTCACCAAAGCTCACCAATCGTATCACTGCTGCGTTTATGTTGCTGTACACACCCTGGATTCTCTTTTGGAGACATATAAATCCATAGGTTTTAAGATTCTTACTAGTCAGGTATATTCTTAGGCGTTTAATATGGGGTGTTGAGTCCACTTCGCTGAGCAAGGAGTAGCTCTTGTCTATTACATATTTGGCTTTTGGAACGGTATCTGTGCTAATTTCAATCTCTGGTTTTATGCAGCACTCCAACTCACCTTTCCCCTTAAGCAAGCATAAGTTGGTTTTCTACATTTGAGACCATATTCTTTTTTGTAATTCAGTTCCTGTGTAGCCAAGTTTACATTCCGTGTAGTAGTGATATCTTATGATGTTTCTTTTTCTGTGTGACTTATTTCACTTAGAATCATCGTACCTGAATCCACTCATTATGCTGCTACGAGCCTGATGACATAGATTTCATTGCTGAGTGATATTGCATTGTACGTAAGTACCACAACTTCTTTATCCTATTTTTGCTTTCTGTGATATTGAACTTGTACCGTAAATGAGGTTCTTGTAAACAGAGCTGTCCCAAACTTTGGGGTGGCTGTGTCTTTTTGATTTTAATTTCCCTAATCTATAGGACCATAAGTGGAAGTGCCCTAGGTTCTTTTGCTTTGTTTTTTGGATGTTTTAGGAAACACCATACACTTCTCCAGAGTGGCTGTTGGCAATTTACATCCCGCCCATCTGCATAAGAAGGTTCCCAGTTCTCCATGGCCTGTCCTGCCTTTCTGGATTTTACACTTTTTTCAGATGGCCCTTTTGACCGGGGGGCAGTGAGACTTCATTGTAGTGCAGATTTCCTTTGCAAGCTTGCTTGGTTGGCCAAAAAGGGCGTATGCGTTTTTTCCTGAATATATTCAGGAAAAAACGCATACGCCCTTTTTGGCCAAGTGCATCATTGTGGACGTTCTGCCTCTTTTCCTATGCTTTACATGCAATTCCAGTCTACCTCCTGAAATCGGTTTCCTGCAATTCTGCCCCGCTTTCAAGTCCTCTTGGCAGCCTTACTTCAATATATTTTTGGACGATAGCTGTCATTTATAACTCTGCATGTTTGTGAATTACAGTGCCCCTGAGCTCCTTTCATCAACTCGCTTTCTTGTGAGCTGGCGGCAACACCGCAGGATTGCTTCAGGCCCTAATGTGGTTCTGGCATGGCACTCCGAGCCTTTGGTTAATTCCTCTTCCTGGTGGGAAATGAGAGTTAAATTTGTCCGTCCAGACACCTCCAGCTAGTCTCTCATTGGTTCTCCCTATTCCTGTTCATTTTCCGCAGAAATTGCAAACTGGGCCAAACAGGAGGTTAAAGGCACTGACTCTCCAAGTGGGGAGAGTGTTAGTAAAGCGTCTGGAATGTTGCACCTGAGTTCCAGGGGACGAAAACTAAGACACATTTGAACACGTTTCCCGATCACACGGTGGATCATACTCTGGGTTCCGCATGCATGTTTTAGCTGAAGGAAGAATCCCTTAAACCTGGAGAGTTGAGAACCATGGAATGGGTACCATGCAATATGAATTCAAAGGGTCTGCATTTGCTCACCGAATCTCACCAATCCGATCACTGCTGCATTTATGCCGCAGTACACACGCTTGATTCTCTTTTGGAGACATATAAATCCATAGGTTTTAAGATTCTTACTAGTCAGGTATATTCTTAGGCGTTTAATATGGGGTGTTGAGTCCACTTCGTTGAGCAAGCAGTAGCTCTTGTCTATTACATATTTGGCTTATGGAAAGGTATATGTGCTAATTTCAATCTCTGGTTTTATGCAGCACCCCAACTCTCCTTTCCCCTTAAGCAAGCATAAGTTGGTGTTCTACATTTGAGACCCTGTTCTGTTTTGTAATTCAGTTCCTGTGTAGCCAAGTTTACATTCCGTGTAGTAGTGATATCTTATGATGTTTCTTTTTCTGTGTGACTTATTTCACTTAGAATCATCGTACCTGAATCCACTCATTATGCTGCTACTGGCCTGATGACATAGATTTCATTGCTGAGTGATATTGCATTGTATGTAAGTACCACAACTTCTTTATCCATTTTTCGCTTTCTGCGATATTGAACTTGTACTGTAAACGAGGTTCTTGTAAACAGAGCCATGCCAAATATTGGAGTGGCTGTGTCTTTTCGATTTTAATTTCCCTAAGCTATAGGACCATAAGTGGAAGTGCCCTAGGCTCTGTTGCTTTGTTTTTTAGATGTTTCAGGAAACACCATACACTTCTCCAGAGTGGCTGTTGGCAATTTACATCCCGCGCATCAGCATAACAAGGCTCCCAGTTCTCCAAGGCCTGTCCTGCCTTTCTGGATTTTACACTTTTTTCAGATGGCCCATTTGACCGGGGGGCAGTGAGACTTCATTGTAGTGCAGATTTCCTTTGCAAGCTTGCTTGGTTGGCCAAAAAGGACGTATGCGTTTTTTCCTGAATATATTCAGGAAAAAACGCATACGCCCTTTTTGGCCAAGTGCATCATTGTGGACGTTCTGCCTCTTTTCCTATGCTTTACATGCAATTCCAGTCTACCTCCTGAAATCGGTTTCCTGCAATTCTGCCCCGCTTTCAAGTCCTCTTGGCAGCCTTACTTCAATATATTTTTGGACGATAGCTGTCATTTATAACTCTGCAGGTTTGTGAATTACAGGGCCCCTGAGCTCCTTTCTTCAACTCGCTTTCTTGTGAGCTGGCCACAACACTGCAGGATTTCTTCAGGCCCTAGTGTGGTTCCGGCATGGCACGCTGAGCCTTTGGTTAATTCCTCTTCCTGGTGGGAAATGAGAGTTAAATTTGCCCGTCCAGACACCTCCAGCTAGTCTCTCATTGGTTCTCCCTATTCCTGTTCATTTTCCGCAGAAATTGCAAACTGGGCCAAACAGGAGGTTAAAGGCACTGACTCTCCAAGTGGGGAGAGTGTTAGTAAAGCGTCTGGAATGATGCACCCGAGTACCAGGGGACAAAAACTGAGACACATTTGAACACGTTTCCCGATCACACAGTGGATCATACTCTGGGTTCCACATGCATGTTTTAGCTGAAGGAAGATTCCGTTAAACCTGGAGAGTTGAGACCCATGGAATGGATACCATGCAGTTTGAATTCAAAGGGTCTGCATTTGCTCACCAAAGCTCACCAATCGTATCACTGCTGCATTTATGTTGCTGTACACACCCTGGATTCTCTTTTGGAGACATATAAATCCATAGGTTTTAAGATTCTTACTAGTCAGGTATATTCTTAGGCGTTTAATATGGGGTGTTGAGTCCACTTCGCTGAGCAAGGAGTAGCTCTTGTCTATTACATATTTGGCTTTTGGAACGGTATCTGTGCTAATTTCAATCTCTGGTTTTATGCAGCACTCCAACTCACCTTTCCCCTTAAGCAAGCATAAGTTGGTTTTCTACATTTGAGACCATATTCTTTTTTGTAATTCAGTTCCTGTGTAGCCAAGTTTACATTCCGTGTAGTAGTGATATCTTATGATGTTTCTTTTTCTGTGTGACTTATTTCACTTAGAATCATCGTACCTGAATCCACTCATTATGCTGCTACTGGCCTGATGACATAGATTTCATTGCTGCGTGATATTGCATTGTACGTAAGTACCACAACTTCTTTATCCTATTTTTGCTTTCTGTGATATTGAACTTGTACCGTAAATGAGGTTTTTGTAAACAGAGCCGTCCCAAACTTTGGGGTGGCTGTGTCTTTTTGATTTTAATTTCCCTAAGCTATAGGACCATAAGTGGAAGTGCCCTAGGTTCTGTTGCTTTGTTTTTTGGATGTTTTAGGAAACACCATACACTTCTCCAGAGTGGCTGTTGGCAATTTACATCCCGCCCATCTGCATAAGAAGGTTCCCAGTTCTCCATGGCCTGTCCTGCCTTTCTGGATTTTACAGTTTTTTCAGATGACCCTTTTGACCAGGGGGCAGTGAGATTTCATTGTAGTGCAGATTTCATTTGCAAGCTTGCTTGGTTGGCCAAAAAGTGCATATGCTTTTTTTCCTGAATATATTCAGGAAAAAACGCATACGCCCTTTTTGGCCAAGTGCATCATTGTGGACGTTCTGCCTCTTTTCCTATGCTTTACATGCAATTCCAGTCTACCTCCTGAAATCGGTTTCCTGCAATTCTGCCCCGCTTTCAAGTCCTCTTGGCAGCCTTACTTCAATATATTTTTGGACGATAGCTGTCATTTATAACTCTGCATGTTTGTGAATTACAGTGCCCCTGAGCTCCTTTCATCAACTCGCTTTCTTGTGAGCTGGCGGCAACACCGCAGGATGGCTTCAGGCCCTAATGTGGTTCTGGCATGGCACTCCGAGCCTTTGGTTAATTCCTCTTCCTGGTGGGAAATGAGAGTTAAATTTGTCCGTCCAGACACCTCCAGCTAGTCTCTCATTGGTTCTCCCTATTCCTGTTCATTTTCCGCAGAAATTGCAAACTGGGCCAAACAGGAGGTTAAAGGCACTGACTCTCCAAGTGGGGAGAGTGTTAGTAAAGCGTCTGGAATGTTGCACCCGAGTACCAGGGGACCAAAACTGAGACACATTTGAACACGTTTCCCGATCACACGTTGGATCATACTCTGGGTTCCACATGCATGTTTTAGCTGAAGGAAGAATCCCTTAAACCTGGAGAGTTGAGAACCATGGAATGGGTACCATGCAATATGACTTCAAAGGGTCTGCATTTGCTCACCGAACCTCACCAATCCGATCACTGCTCCATTTATGCCGCTGTACACACGCTTGATTCTCTTTCGGAGACATATAAATCCATAGGTTTTAAGATTCTTACTAGTCAGTTATATTCTTAGGCGTTTAATAAGGGGTGTTGAGTCCACTTCGTTGAACAAGGAGTAGCTCTTGTCTATTACATATTTGGCTTATGGAAAGGTATCTGTGTTAATTTCAATCTCTGGTTTTATGCAGCACCCCAACTCACCTTTCCCCTTAAGCAAGCATAAGTTGGTTTTCTACATTTGAGACACTATTCTGTTTTGTAATTCAGTTCCTGTGTAGCCAAGTTTACATTCCGTGTAGTAGTGATATCTTATGATGTTTCTTTTTCTGTGTGACTTATTTCACTTAGAATCATCGTACCTGAATCCACTCATTATGCTGCTACTGGCCTGATGACATAGATTTCATTGCTGAGTGATATTTCATTGTACGTAAGTACCACAACTTCTTTATCCATTTTTCGCTTTCTGCGATATAGAACTTGTACTGTAAACGAGGTTCTTGTAAACAGAGCCGTCCCAAACTTTGGGGTGACTGTGTCTTTTTGATTTTAGTTTCCCTAATCTATAGGACCATAAGTGGAAGTGCCCTAGGCTCTGTTGCTTTGTTTTTTAGATGTTTCAGGAAACACCATACACTTCTCCAGAGTGGCTGTTGGCAATTTACATCCCGCCCATCAGCATAACAAGGCTCCCAGTTCTCCATGGCCTGTCCTGCCTTTCTGGATTTTACAGTTTTTTGAGATGGCCCTTTTGACCGGGGGGCAGTGAGACTTCATTGTAGTGCAGATTTCCTTTGCAAGCTTGCTTGGTTGGCCAAAAAGGGCGTATGCGTTTTTTCCTGAATATATTCAGGAAAAAACGCATACGCCCTTTTGGGCCAAGTGCATCATTGTGGACGTTCTGCCTCTTTTCCTATGCTTTACATGCAATTCCAGTCTACCTCCTGAAATCGGTTTCCTGCAATTCTGCCCCGCTTTCAAGTCCTCTTGGCAGCCTTACTTCAATATATTTTTGGACGATAGCTGTCATTTATAACTCTGCAGGTTTGTGAATTACAGGGCCCCTGAGCTCCTTTCTTCAACTCGCTTTCTTGTGAGCTGGCCACAACACCGCAGGATTTCTTCAGACCCTAGTGTGGTTCCGGCATGGCACGCTGAGCCTTTGGTTAATTCCTCTTCCTGGTGGGAAATGAGAGTTAAATTTGCCCGTCCAGACACCTCCAGCTAGTCTCTCATTGGTTCTCCCTATTCCTGTTCATTTTCCGCAGAAATTGCAAACTGGGCCAAACAGGAGGTTAAAGGCACTGACTCTCCAAGTGGGGAGAGTGTTAGTAAAGCGTCTGGAATGATGCACCCGAGTACCAGGGGACAAAAACTGAGACACATTTGAACACGTTTCCCGATCACACAGTGGATCATACTCTGGGTTCCACATGCATGTTTTAGCTGAAGGAAGATTCCGTTAAACCTGGAGAGTTGAGACCCATGGAATGGATACCATGCAGTTTGAATTCAAAGGGTCTGCATTTGCTCACCAAAGATCACCAATCGTATCACTGCTGCGTTTATGTTGCTGTACACACCCTGGATTCTCTTTTGGAGACATATAAATCCATAGGTTTTAAGATTCTTACTAGTCAGGTATATTCTTAGGCGTTTAATATGGGGTGTTGAGTCCACTTCGTTGAGCAAGGAGTAGCTCTTGTCTATTACATATTTGGCTTTTGGAACGGTATCTGTGCTAATTTCAATCTCTGGTTTTATGCAGCACTCCAACTCACCTTTCCCCTTAAGCAAGCATAAGTTGGTTTTCTACATTTGAGACCATATTCTTTTTTGTAATTCAGTTCCTGTGTAGCCAAGTTTACATTCCGTGTAGTAGTGATATCTTATGATGTTTCTTTTTCTGTGTGACTTATTTCACTTAGAATCATCGTACCTGAATCCACTCATTATGCTGCTACGAGCCTGATGACATAGATTTCATTGCTGAGTGATATTGCATTGTACGTAAGTACCACAACTTCTTTATCCTATTTTTGCTTTCTGTGATATTGAACTTGTACCGTAAATGAGGTTCTTGTAAACAGAGCCGTCCCAAACTTTGGGGTGGCTGTGTCTTTTTGATTTTAATTTCCCTAAGCTATAGGACCATAAGTGGAAGTGCCCTAGGTTCTGTTGCTTTGTTTTTTGGATGTTTTAGGAAACACCATACACTTCTCCAGAGTGGCTGTTGGCAATTTACATCCCGCCCATCTGCATAAGAAGGTTCCCAGTTCTCCATGGCCTGTCCTGCCTTTCTGGATTTTACACTTTTTTCAGATGACCCTTTTGACCGGGGGGCAGTGAGACTTCATTGTAGTGCAGATTTCCTTTGCAAGCTTGCTTGGTTGGCCAAAAAGGGCATATGCGTTTTTTCCTGAATATATTCAGGAAAAAACGCATACGCCCTTTTTGGCCAAGTGCATCATTGTGGACGTTCTGCCTCTTTTCCTATGCTTTACATGCAATTCCAGTCTACCTCCTGAAATCGGTTTCCTGCAATTCTGCCCCGCTTTCAAGTCCTCTTGGCAGCCTTACTTCAATATATTTTTGGACGATAGCTGTCATTTATAACTCTGCAGGTTTGTGAATTACAGGGCCCCTGAGCTCCTTTCTTCAACTCGCTTTCTTGTGAGCTGGCCACAACACCGCAGGATTGCTTCAGGCCCTAGTGTGGTTCCGGCATGGCACGCTGAGCCTTTGGTTAATTCCTCTTCCTGGTGGGAAATGAGAGTTAAATTTGCCCGTCCAGACACCTCCAGCTAGTCTCTCATTGGTTCTCCCTATTCCTGTTCAATTTCCGCAGAAATTGCAAACTGGGCCAAACAGGAGGTTAAAGGCACTGACTCTCCAAGTGGGGAGAGTGTTAGTAAAGCGTCTGGAATGATGCACCCGAGTACCAGGGGACAAAAACTGAGACACATTTGAACACGTTTCCCGATCACACAGTGGATCATACTCTGGGTTCCACATGCATGTTTTAGCTGAAGGAAGATTCCGTTAAACCTGGAGAGTTGAGACCCATGGAATGGATACCATGCAGTTTGAATTCAAAGGGTCTGCATTTGCCCACCAAAGATCACCAATCGTATCACTGCTGCGTTTATGTTGCTGTACACACCCTGGATTCTCTTTTGGAGACATATAAATCCATAGGTTTTAAGATTCTTACTAGTCAGGTATATTCTTAGGCGTTTAATATGGGGTGTTGAGTCCACTTCGTTGAGCAAGGAGTAGCTCTTGTCTATTACATATTTGGCTTTTGGAACGGTATCTGTGCTAATTTCAATCTCTGGTTTTATGCAGCACTCCAACTCACCTTTCCCCTTAAGCAAGCATAAGTTGGTTTTCTACATTTGAGACCATATTCTTTTTTGTAATTCAGTTCCTGTGTAGCCAAGTTTACATTCCGTGTAGTAGTGATATCTTATGATGTTTCTTTTTCTGTGTGACTTATTTCACTTAGAATCATCGTACCTGAATCCACTCATTATGCTGCTACTGGCCTGATGACATAGATTTCATTGCTGAGTGATATTGCATTGTATGTATGTACCACAACTTCTTTATCCATTTTTCGCTTTCTGCGATATTGAACTTGTACTGTAAACGAGGTTCTTGTAAACAGAGCCATGCCAAATATTGGAGTGGTTGTGTCTTTTCGATTTTAATTTCCCTAAGCTATAGGACCATAAGTGGAAGTGCCCTAGGCTCTGTTGCTTTGTTTTTTAGATGTTTCAGGAAACACCATACACTTCTCCAGAGTGGCTGTTGGCAATTTACATCCCGCGCATCAGCATAACAAGGCTCCCAGTTCTCCAAGGCCTGTCCTGCCTTTCTGGATTTTACACTTTTTTCAGATGGCCCTTTTGACCGGGGGGCAGTGAGACTTCATTGCAGTGCAGATTTCCTTTGCAAGCTTGCTTGGTTGGCCAAAAAGGACGTATGCGTTTTTTCCTGAATATATTCAGGAAAAAACGCATACGCCCTTTTTGGCCAAGTGCATCATTGTGGATGTTCTGCCTCTTTTCCTATGCTTTACATGCAATTCCAGTCTACCTCCTGAAATCGGTTTCCTGCAATTCTGCCCCGCTTTCAAGTCGTCTTGGCAGCCTTACTTCAATATATTTTTGGACGATAGCTGTCATTTATAACTCTGCAGGTTGGTGAATTACAGGGCCCCTGAGCTCCTTTCTTCAGCTCGCTTTCTTGTGAGCTGGCCACAACACCGCAGGATTGCTTCAGGCCCTAGTGTGGTTCCGGCATGGCACGCTGAGCCTTTGGTTAATTCCTCTTCCTGGTGGGAAATAAGAGTTAAATTTGCCCGTCCAGACACCTCCAGCTAGTCTCTCATTGGTTCTCCCTATTCCTGTTCATTTTCCGCAGAAATTGCAAACTGGGCCAAACAGGAGGTTAAAGGCACTGACTCTCCAAGTGGGGAGAGTGTTAGTAAAGCGTCTGGAATGATGCACCCGAGTACCAGGGGACAAAAACTGAGACACATTTGAACACGTTTCCCGATCACACAGTGGATCATACTCTGGGTTCCACATGCATGTTTTAGCTGAAGGAAGATTCCGTTAAACCTGGAGAGTTGAGACCCATGGAATGGATACCATGCAGTTTGAATTCAAAGGGTCTGCATTTGCTCACCAAAGCTCACCAATCGTATCACTGCTGCGTTTATGTTGCTGTACACACCCTGGATTCTCTTTTGGAGACATATAAATCCATAGGTTTTAAGATTCTTACTAGTCAGGTATATTCTTAGGCGTTTAATATGGGGTGTTGAGTCCACTTCGTTGAGCAAGCAGTAGCTCTTGTCTATTACATATTTGGCTTTTGGAACGGTATCTGTGCTAATTTCAATCTCTGGTTTTATGCAGCACTCCAACTCACCTTTCCCCTTAAGCAAGCATAAGTTGGTTTTCTACATTTGAGACCATATTCTTTTTTGTAATTCAGTTCCTGTGTAGCCAAGTTTACATTCCGTGTAGTAGTGATATCTTATGATGTTTCTTTTTCTGTGTGACTTATTTCACTTAGAATCATCGTACCTGAATCCACTCATTATGCTGCTATGAGCCTGATGACATAGATTTCATTGCTGAGTGATATTGCATTGTACGTAAGTACCACAACATCTTTATCCTATTTTTGCTTTCTGTGATATTGAACTTGTACCGTAAATGAGGTTCTTGTAAACAGAGCCGTCCCAAACTTTGGGGTGGCTGTGTCTTTTTGATTTTAATTTCCCTAAGCTATAGGACCATAAGTGGAAGTGCCCTAGGTTCTGTTGCTTTGTTTTTTGGATGTTTTAGGAAACACCATACACTTCTCCAGAGTGGCTGTTGGCAATTTACATCCCGCCCATCTGCATAAGAAGGTTCCCAGTTCTCCATGGCCTGTCCTGCCTTTCTGGATTTTACACTTTTTTCAGATGACCCTTTTGACCGGGGGGCAGTGAGACTTCATTGTAGTGCAGATTTCCTTTGCAAGCTTGCTTGGTTGGCCAAAAAGGGCATATGCGTTTTTTCCTGAATATATTCAGGAAAAAACGCATACGCCCTTTTTGGCCAAGTGCATCATTGTGGACGTTCTGCCTCTTTTCCTATGCTTTACATGCAATTCCAGTCTACCTCCTGAAATCGGTTTCCTGCAATTCTGCCCCGCTTTCAAGTCCTCTTGGCAGCCTTACTTAAATATATTTTTGGACGATAGCTGTCATTTATAACTCTGCATGTTTGTGAATTACAGTGCCACTGAGCTCCTTTCATCAACTCGCTTTCTTGTGAGCTGGCTGCAACACCGCAGGATTGCTTCAGGCCCTAATGTGGTTCTAGCATGCCACTCCGAGCCTTTGGTTAATTCCTCTTCCTGGTGGGAAATGAGAGTTAAATTTGCCCGTCCAGACACCTCCAGCTAGTCTCTCATTGGTTCTCCCTATTCCTGTTCATTTTCCGCAGAAATTGCAAACTGGGCCAAACAGGAGGTTAAAGGCACTGACTCTCCAAGTGGGGAGAGTGTTAGTAAAGCGTCTGGAATGTTGCACCCGAGTACCAGGGGACGAAAACTGAGACACATTTGAACACATTTCCCGATCACACGTTGGATCATACTCTGGGTTCCACATGCATGTTTTAGCTGAAGGAAGAATCCCTTAAACCTGGAGAGTTGAGAACCATGGAATGGGTACCATGCAATATGACTTCAAAGGGTCTGCATTTGCTCACCGAACCTCACCAATCCGATCACTGCTGCATTTATGCCGCTGTACACACGCTTGATTCTCTTTCGGAGACATATAAATCCATAGGTTTTAAGATTCTTACTAGTCAGGTATATTCTTAGGCGTTTAATATGGGGTGTTGAGTCCACTTCGTTGAGCAAGCAGTAGCTCTTGTCTATTACTTATTTGGCTTATGGAAAGGTATCTGTGCTAATTTCAATCTCTGGTTTTATGCAGCACCCCAACTCACCTTTCCCCTTAAGGAAGCATAAGTTGGTGTTCTACATTTGAGACACTGTTCTGTTTTGTAATTCAGTTCCTGTGTAGCCAAGTTTACATTCCGTGTAGTAGTGATATCTTATGATGTTTCTTTTTCTGTGTGACTTATTTCACTTAGAATCATCGTACCTGAATCCACTCATTATGCTGCTACTGGCCTGATGACATTGATTTCATTGCTGAGTGATATTGCATTGTATGTAAGTACCACAACTTCTTTATCCATTTTTCGCTTTCTGCGATATTGAACTTGTACTGTAAACGAGGTTCTTGTAAACAGAGCCATGCCAAATATTGGAGTGGCTGTGTCTTTTCGATTTTAATTTCCCTAAGCTATAGGACCATATGTGGAAGTGCCCTAGGCTCTGTTGCTTTGTTTTTTAGATGTTTCAGGAAACACCATACACTTCTCCAGAGTGGCTGTTGGCAATTTACATCCCGCGCATCAGCATAACAAGGCTCCCAGTTCTCCAAGGCCTGTCCTGCCTTTCTGGATTTTACACTTTTTTCAGATGGCCCTTTTGACCGGGGGGCAGTGAGACTTCATTGCAGTGCAGATTTCCTTTGCAAGCTTGCTTGGTTGGCCAAAAAGGACGTATGCGTTTTTTCCTGAATATATTCAGGAAAAAACGCATACGCCCTTTTTGGCCAAGTGCATCATTGTGGACGTTCTGCCTATTTTCCTATGCTTTACATACAATTCCAGTCTACCTCCTGAAATCGGTTTCCTGCAATTCTGCCCCGCTTTCAAGTCCTCTTGGCAGCCTTACTTAAATATATTTTTGGACGATAGCTGTCATTTATAACTCTGCAGGTTTGTGAATTACAGGGCCCCTGAGCTCCTTTCTTCAACTCGCTTTCTTGTGAGCTGGCCACAACACCGCAGGATTGTTTCAGGCCCTAGTGTGGTTCCGGCATGGCACGCTGAGCCTTTGGTTAATTCCTCTTCCTGGTGGGAAATGAGAGTTAAATTTGCCCGTCCAGACACCTCCAGCTAGTCTCTCATTGGTTCTCCCTATTCCTGTTCATTTTCCGCAGAAATTGCAAACTGGGCCAAACAGGAGGTTAAAGGCACTGACTCTCCAAGTGGGGAGAGTGTTAGTAAAGCATCTGGAATGATGCACCCGAGTACCAGGGGACAAAAACTGAGACACATTTGAACACGTTTCCCGATCACACAGTGGATCATACTCTGGGTTCCACATGCATGTTTTAGCTGAAGGAAGATTCCGTTAAACCTGGAGAGTTGAGTCCCATGGAATGGATACCATGCAGTTTGAATTCAAAGGGTCTGCATTTGCTCACCAAAGCTCACCAATCGTATCACTGCTGCGTTTATGTTGCTGTACACACCCTGGATTCTCTTTTGGAGACATATAAATCCATAGGTTTTAAGATTCTTACTAGTCAGGTATATTCTTAGGCGTTTAATATGGGGTGTTGAGTCCACTTCGCTGAGCAAGGAGTAGCTCTTGTCTGTTACATATTTGGCTTTTGGAACGGTATCTGTGCTAATTTCAATCTCTGGTTTTATGCAGCACTCCAACTCACCTTTCCCCTTAAGCAAGCATAAGTTGGTTTTCTACATTTGAGACCATATTCTGTTTTGTAATTCAGTTCCTGTGTAGCCAAGTTTACATTCCGTGTAGTAGTGATATCTTATGATGTTTCTTTTTCTGTGTGACTTATTTCACTTAGAATCATCGTACCTGAATCCACTCATTATGCTGCTACTGGCCTGATGACATAGATTTCATTGCTGAGTGATATTGCATTGTACGTAAGTACCACAACTTCTTTATCCTATTTTTGCTTTCTGTGATATTGAACTTGTACCGTAAATGAGGTTCTTGTAAACAGAGCCGTCCCAAACTTTGGGGTGGCTGTGTCTTTTTGATTTTAATTTCCCTAAGCTATAGGACCATAAGTGGAAGTGCCCTAGGTTCTGTTGCTTTGTTTTTTGGATGTTTTAGGAAACACCATACACTTCTCCAGAGTGGCTGTTGGCAATTTACATCCTGCCCATCTGCATAAGAAGGTTCCCAGTTCTCCATGGCCTGTCCTGCCTTTCTGGATTTTACACTTTTTTCAGATGACCCTTTTGACCGGGGGGCAGTGAGACTTCATTGTAGTGCAGATTTCCTTTGCAAGCTTGCTTGGTTGGCCAAAAAGGGCGTATGCGTTTTTTCCTGAATATATTCAGGAAAAAACGCATACGCCCTTTTTGGCCAAGTGCATCATTGTGGACGTTCTACCTCTTTTCCTATGCTTTACATGCAATTCCAGTCTACCTCCTGAAATCGGTTTCCTGCAATTCTGCCCCGCTTTCAAGTCCTCTTGGCAGCCTTACTTTAATATATTTTTGGACGATAGCTGTCATTTATAACTCTGCATGTTTGTGAATTACAGTGCCCCTGAGCTCCTTTCATCAACTCGCTTTCTTGTGAGCTGGCGGCAACACCGCAGGATTGCTTCAGGCCCTAATGTGGTTCTGGCATGGCACTCCGAGCCTTTGGTTAATTCCTCTTCCTGGTGGGAAATGAGAGTTAAATTTGTCCGTCCAGACACCTCCAGCTAGTCTCTCATTGGTTCTCCCTATTCCTGTTCATTTTCCGCAGAAATTGCAAACTGGGCCAAACAGGAGGTTAAAGGCACTGACTCTCCAAGTGGGGAGAGTGTTAGTAAAGCGTCTGGAATGTTGCACCCGAGTACCAGGGGACGAAAACTGAGACACATTTGAACACATTTCCCGATCACACGTTGGATCATACTCTGGGTTCCACATGCATGTTTTAGCTGAAGGAAGAATCCCTTAAACCTGGAGAGTTGAGAACCATGGAATGGGTACCATGCAATATGACTTCAAAGGGTCTGCATTTGCTCACCGAACCTCACCAATCCGATCACTGCTGCATTTATGCCGCTGTACACACGCTTGATTCTCTTTCGGAGACATATAAATCCATAGGTTTTAAGATTCTTACTAGTCAGTTATATTCTTAGGCGTTTAATAAGGGGTGTTGAGTCCACTTCGTTGAGCAAGGAGTAGCTCTTGTCTATTACATATTTGGCTTATGGAAAGGTATCTGTGTTAATTTCAATCTCTGGTTTTATGCAGCACCCCAACTCACCTTTCCCCTTAAGCAAGCATAAGTTGGTTTTCTACATTTGAGACACTATTCTGTTTTGTAATTCAGTTCTTGTGTAGCCAAGTTTACATTCCGTGTAGTAGTGATATCTTATGATGTTTCTTTTTCTGTGTGACTTATTTCACTTAGAATCATCGTACCTGAATCCACTCATTATGCTGCTACTGGCCTGATGACATAGATTTCATTGCTGAGTGATATTGCATTGTACGTAAGTACCACAACTTCTTTATCCATTTTTCGCTTTCTGCGATATAGAACTTGTACTGTAAACGAGGTTCTTGTAAACAGAGCCGTCCCAAACTTTGGGGTGGCTGTGTCTTTTTGATTTTAATTTCCCTTATCTATAGGACCATAAGTGGAAGTGCCCTAGGCTCTGTTGCTTTGTTTTTTAGATGTTTCAGGAAACACCATACACTACTCCAGAGTGGCTGTTGGCAATTTACATCCCGCCCATCAGCATAACAAGGCTCCCAGTTCTCCATGGCCTGTCCTGCCTTTCTGGATTTTACACTTTTTTCAGATGGCCCTTTTGACCGGGGGGCAGTGAGACTTCATTGTAGTGCAGATTTCCTTTGCAAGCTTGCTTGGTTGGCCAAAAAGGGCGTATGCGTTTTTTCCTGAATATATTCAGGAAAAAACGCATACGCCCTTTTGGGCCAAGTGCATCATTGTGGACGTTCTGCCTCTTTTCCTATGCTTTACATGCAATTCCAGTCTACCTCCTGAAATCGGTTTCCTGCAATTCTGCCCCGCTTTCAAGTCCTCTTGGCAGCCTTACTTCAATATATTTTTTGGATGATAGCTGTCATTTATAACTCTGCAGGTTTGTGAATTACAGTGCCCCTGAGCTCCTTTCTTCAACTCGCTTTCTTGTGAGCTGGCCGCAACACCGCAGGATTGCTTCAGGCCCTAGTGTGGTTCCGGCATGGCTCGCTGAGCCTTTGGTTAATTCCGCTTCCTGGTGGGAAATGAGAGTTAAATTTGCCCGTCCAGACACCTCCAGCTAGTCTCTCATTGGTTCTCCCTATTCCTGTTCATTTTCCGCAGAAATTGCAAACTGGGTCAAACAGGAGGTTAAAGGCACTGACTCTCCAAGTGGGGAGAGTGTTAGTAAAGCGTCTGGAATGTTGCACCCGAGTACCAGGGGACGAAAACTAAGACACATTTGAACACGTTTCCCGATCACACGGTGGATCATACTCTGGGTTCCGCATGCATGTTTTAGCTGAAGGAAGAATCCCTTAAACCTGGAGAGTTGAGAACCATGGAATGGGTACCATGCAATATGAATTCAAAGGGTCTGCATTTGCTCACCGAATCTCACCAATCCGATCACTGCTGCATTTATGCCGCAGTACACACGCTTGATTCTCTTTTGGAGACATATAAATCCATAGGTTTTAAGATTCTTACTAGTCAGGTATATTCTTAGGCGTTTAATATG